>NW_005198966.1:563378-701061 GCF_000372725.1 Emiliania huxleyi CCMP1516
GCTCGCGCACCCTTTTCCGCGCGACCTCGTGCGCAGAGTCGAACTGAAACGTCGCGAGCGGGTGCTCTGCCAGCACGGTGGCGGCGCCGGAGCCTTCGGCGGCGGCGCTGAGTCGCGCCTGCAGCAGCGAGCGACACGCCTGCGGGGGAGGGGGGCGGTGCCGGGCTCAAGGGTGGTGGGGGGGGGGGTCTGCAGCGGCGACGTGCTGGCGCCTCGTAGTACCGCTCCTTGAGCTCCTCCATGCTCCTGGAGCCGGGCAGTCTGTCGTGGATCACCTGCAGGGGGAGGTTCGGGGGAGGTTTGGGGGAGGTGTGGGGGGAGGGGAGGCGGGGAGGCGGGCAGTTCGTGGGTCACCGGCCAGCGCAGGTCAAACTGGCGGCACTTTTCAAACAGCGCGTCCGTCTCCTCCTTCGTCCACGTGGCGTGCTGCAGGACGGTGGCGTACTCAGAGTCGGAGTAGGAGAGGATGCGCACCGTCTTGTTGAAGCGCGCAAACGTGTACGTCGTGTTCTTGTCGTTGTTTTTCTTCCAGTGCCGCAGCCGAAGCGCATCCGTCCGCGCCGCATTCTCAAACGGGCGCCACTCCCACCCGATCAGCCGGTGCTCCTTCTCCTTGAAGCCGTCGGGCGGCGCCGTCGTCGGGACGAGAGGCACCGCCGGAGCGTGCATCGAGTCGCCGTCGTTGTGCAGAAGCGCAAACACCTCGCGGCTCATGCCCTCCGGCTTCTGCACCGACGGCTTTGGCCGACGCGCGGGCGCGGCGCCCGGCTCGTGCTTGCCAAGCCCCAGGATGTCGCGGAAGTCAGACATGTGTGGGTGCACTCACACGGCGCAGGTTCCCCTGCGAGTTGGTGTGGTAGCATCGGCGCCAGACTGTTCTTCACATAAACGCACTGTTCTTCACAGAAAAACAGAAGGACCCAAGACGCACAAGCACAGACAGTCGAGAAGGGAGAGAGACAGCAACGACAGTCAGAAGTCAGCGCTGGGTTCCAGGAAGGCGAATGCGATGACGGCCTCTAGTGTTCTTCACCTTTCTACCTGACCTGACCTAGCGATGCCACGGCGGCTACATGAATGAATGTTTTGGTGACGTCACAACTCCTCTCTATAATCTAAACGAATGTACGATGTCCGCGTCAGGCGCGCGCCGCGAGCCCCGGCTGCTCCTGCGTGAGGCCGCTCTCTAAGTGGTAGTCCGCGGGCGTCTCCACGCGCAGCTCCATCTCCGCGACCGGGATGCCCTCGGCCGGACTCGGACCTGCCGGCACGTCCGCGGACTTGTGCTTCCTGCGCTCGCGCAGCTTTGGCACGTAGACCATCGCGAGGGCGATGAGGGCGAGCGCGCCGAGGATGCTGCCAGAGATGATGATGACGAGCATGGCGCTCTCGGCCGCGTCGCACCAGCCCTCGTGATCCGGGTAGAGCGCCTCGTTGATCTGTTGGCAAGGACCGTCGTCGCAGATGATGTCTCTCCACTCCCAGCAGTTGGGGTGGCAGTCGGACGGATCGTCGAAGCACTCTCCGGGCAGAGCGGGTGGCGGCGAGGGCGGCGAGAAGGGCGGTGCGGGTGGCGAGGGCGGCGAGAAGGGCGGCGAGGGCGGCGAGGGCGGCGAGAGGGGCGGCGAGGGCGGCAAGGGCGGCGAGAAGGGCGGCGAGGGCGACGAGGGCGGTGAGGGCGGCGAGGAGGGCGGCGAGGAGGGCGGCGAGAGAGGCGGTGAGGGCAGCGAGGGCGGCGAAGGTTCGGAGCATCCCGCGATCGCGTTGAGTCTGATGTATTGCGAGGTCTCGGTACCGTCATCATCCGTGAACGTCACGTGTGTGCACTCGCCCAAGGTCAGGTCCTGGTCAAGCATGACGTGCCCAGTGCAGCCGGGCGAATCGTAAAGCTTGACGTTGATTGTGGTGGACGACACGCATGTGTACATCCCGGGATCGTCCGTGCCGGGGCAGTAGCCAGTCAGGATGGCCGCATCTGTGGTCCATACGACAAGGCCGCCGACTTCGGGATCGGGGGTGCTGCATGCGGCGGTGGTGAACGCAGCGGCCTCAAATCCGTATGGTCCGCTCTGCAGACCCGAGACCAGTCCCCCGAGATTGGAGAACGGGTCTCCTAAGTCTCCTAGATTGAAGAATGGGTCGGAGGGTAAGTCTTCTAGATTGAAGTTTTCGAACGCGTCTTGCAGCTCGTCTTGCAGCTGTTCCAGATGGTCCAAAGAGGGGCCGTCGTCGAGATGCCGTCCGCCCTCTGGGGTCGCCTCGCGGGCAAGCCCGTCCGCCAGCCACGTACAAGCGAGGGCTGCGAGAACAAGCGCACGTCTTGAGCCCGCCATTGCCAAGGGGCACGTACGCGCGGTTGTGCGGCGACGTGGAACGCGGAATCTCGGCGGGCAGAGGTGCCAAAGACAAAGATTTTTTTGGCCGCCGACGGTTGGGGCGGGCAGATGGAAAAGAATTTTACAATACAAGCCTCTCTCACAGCACATGGAAAAGAAGTCGAACGCCGTGATACAAACTTAGGCAGAGCCGCCGGCTTGTGTCTACCTCGAATGACGTCTAGCAAATGCGCGCGACCGCGGATCCTCCCGACCCCCCGACCCTATTCATCCTCTCGGCGTTCGTCGCCAGCCGTTTCCACGCCGAGTCGCTTGTGCTCGCATTGTTCTCTGTGCGCTCGCACCACCCTGGCAGCTTCGTCCTCCTCGTGGACCGCGCGTCGCCTCATGCAATCGAGAGAGAAGCGCTCCCTCCGCGGCTACGAGATGGGCTGCGGGTGCTGCCGCTGCGGCCGCCTGTGGGCTCGCCAAACCAAAGAGAGTACGGCGCCTATGCAGCAGCCCTCAACCTCCTGCGCGAAGCCCGCGAGGCAGGTTGGCGAGTTCGTGACTTTGACGCCTTTGTCTTTATGCAAGCTTCCATCGTGCTGACCGAGCCGCTGCCGCTGCAGCGCGGTACGGACTCTGCTCCATCTTGCTCCATCCGACCGCTCGGCGCGCTCGCGTGCCCACCAAGCTTCGAGTGCCACCCCTTACAAGAGGGGTGGAAGTATCACGAGATACGTACGTACCTCACGGGAGTCGGCCTACGCGGCAACGGCTCAAATGCGGCACTGTCAGCGCCTTCTGTTTGGCACAACTCGTTCGTAGCGAATCGGGAGGGTGTGCGCTCAATGCTGCTGTCAGGCAGGCATCGGCGGCCACCGGCTGGCGGCTCGAACGCCTTCGACCATCCGCGCCTCGGCGTGTCCAAGTTCTGTAGCGAGCAGCTGACAGGGGAGATAGTCAAGGCGCTCACAGGCTCCGCCAGCTGCGTGCGCGGGCTGCCGTGGCGCAGCACCTCCCGGCCATTCTACCGGTTGCACGGCAGTGATTTTCGCGTCGTCCTCCCCGCCGACGTCGTCCTCTCGTCGGTGCTAAGGTTCGCCGATGGCAACTTGGACGGCTCTGTCTCGCGCAGAGAGCTCCTGGTCGCAATCAAGAGTGACTTTGCTGCATGGCGAGAGTTGTGGGGCGCGGCGTGCCTGGCATTCCCGATCGCGTCAGAACCCGCCGTCGCCGCCTTCATAGCTGGCGACAGCGCAAAAGGAGGACGCGGTCCGCCGCCGCTGCCCGGAGGCGTCCAGCTTGAGCGGGAGTTGCAGCTTGCCCGTCAGCTCCGAAGGAACCGCACGGGCGATCCGCGATGCGATGCGCTCTCGCTCGCAGCTTTCTGGGCAGACGAGTCGGCCGCCATCCTCGGCCGCCTGCCATCGTCGAGCCGTCTCATGGACTTTCACCGCGCAGGATGGCTGAATGACGAGCACGCCACACCATTCAAGGATCCGCTTACAGAGCCTCCCGGGGCAGGCTACTGGGGCAGACTCGCCCCCACAAAGCCAGCCAAGAGGAGCGGGGGCCCTCACGCAAGGCCGCCGGAGCGGCCGCAGCCTCACGCAGCAGCTCTGAGGGCCCTCGAGCAGTACGCCAGCAGATTTACCCGACGGCTCTTTAGCCTCGCTGACGCCGACAGGGACGGTACACTCTCCTTCACCGAGCTCTCTGACGCCAGTAGCGGCGGTCACTTCTTCGCCCCCCTCCTTCTCCCCTCCTGCCTCGAGCTGCCGCGCTTCTCCCCCCAACCCACCGTCGAGGGCTCCTCCGCGGCAGAGGTCTCGCGAGCGCGGGGCGGATCGGCAGCAGCGGACGACTACTGGTCCCCCACAGGCTGGCCTAGTTTATATGGAGCGAAGCTGCGTAGCGTCGATCTCGAGGCGCGACTCTCACGCACAATGAACCAGCCCAAAGGGGACTGGAGAGATGGACGCACCAGCGGGCTCGTGATCAAAACGCTCACAACCTCGGCTCTCTTTTACCTCCGCTGGTCTCTCGCGGCCCTGACAGAACGCAGTATGGCAAGTCCCCATATGAATAGGAGATGCAGTAGCTTGCCCTTTCTCTCAGGCGTCAGATGATGATTTTGAAGATACTTGATGAGTTGAGAATGAGCTCATCAGTTTGAATGAGGTTTTCGATCAGAGACGCCCAAAAGTTTAGCATGGCAGGACCGAGCACCGAGGCGGTGGAGGCGAACTGCGGCCGGAGGCACGCGGCAAACTCTTCGCGCTGAAAAGTTTCGCTCCGGGCGCCCTCCCCCTCTCCGGCGTTGAGACGATGCCAACGACGTGCATACTCGCCGCGCTCGTCCTCGCGGCTGCCCTTGGTCCGGCCGCCGCTGTCTTGCCTTGCCTCCCGATCTCGGAAGACCACGTGCAGTGGACCCTCGACAAGATTGCCAAGGCGCAGATCATCACCTCACCGTGGCCGCACGTGCAGATTGAGGAGTACTTGCACCCACAGGTGTACGCGTGCGCGATCCATTACTGGCCAGAGGATCCGGAGTGGAGGATCCGCAAAACGTCCCAAGACGGAGTGGGGACGCGGCCCAACCGAACCGCGATCGACCTGGAGAACTTCTTCCACAACTACAACTATCGCCGGGCGGTGGAAGAGAATGTTCAGCCATTGAGGAATGGGTACTCGGCGCTGTCGTCGAGGAACACGATCGACTTTTGGCGGGACTACAAGGCGAAGATTGGTGGCGAGAACGCCCTCGCCGTGACCAATGCCTGGCTCAACAAGTTCGAGAAGACGCTCTCGGTGCGCCCACTGCTAAAGGATATCTGGCAGGCGATGGGCACATATGTTGAGAACCACACGGTGGCGCAGCGTGGCTCGCTGCACTGGGACGAGGCGGGCTACTCTGTCATGCCCCACCTGGACACGGCGTCCACGTGGATCGTCACGTTGCTACAGTACATGCCGCAGTGGGACGAGCTCGAGCTGATGAGGGACCAGGGCACCCTGCTAGTGAAGCGGTGAGGGCCGGCCCCGCTCCCAACGCGCGCCACCCCAAATGGAACCCAGATGTGATTGCCTGCGACACTGAGAGAGAATCGATCCCCATTGAGCTGTTCTATCCACTCCACTCATAGGTGGGAGCCCGACGATCAGCAGCGGCACTTCGAGAGCGGGGGGCGGCCGCTTCCCATCTGGGACAAATGGAACAACAAAGTCGGCCCCATGCATGGCCCGTTGCGCACCACGCAGTACGAGCTCAAGGCCAAGACTGCCTTCATCCCAAACTCGATCCTTGCTTTTGCGCCGTGCGACTCGTCGTGGCACGCGGTCGAGGAGGTCAGGGAAGGTTACCACCGCAAGGTGATGGCAACTTACATTGAGTGGGGGCCCGGCAAGGAGCACCGCCTCGCAAACGAGACCGCCTTCGACCGAGTTGGCCACTCCATCCCCCCGGGCGAGTGCATGATCTGACGCGCCCCTCTTTTGGAGGTACGACCTTCGTATCACGGTGTTCCAGACGAAGTTTTTGTAATGTGAGATTTTGACCATTTTGTGAACGCACCACTCACAATCCCATGTGTCCTCATAACCTCCTATCTAGATCCTGCCACACGTACTCCAGCATTACTGGGAACACGTCCCGTCGCTCGCATTGCGTAGCGGGTAGGCCTCGTCGCATACTAGGCAGTACCGGCGGGGTGTGTTTCTTGGGACCAAGGGAAGGCGTGCCCCTTGTGGATTAGTGCCGAGCGCGCTGATGCGCCCAGAGGGGGTCATCCGGCTCTTGCTCAGCATGTAGTCATTCGGCAACAGGTTGAACCCGCCGCTGCAGCGAGAGAGATTTTAGCAATACAAAATGTGTTTGTGTTGATCGCCGCGCATGTAGAAGCCGCGGGTGGCGAGCAAGGCGGTTGCGGACGGCCGATCTGCGATGAGTTTGTGGAGTTTCTCTTTTTTCTTACGGACATTTAGGAAAGAAATCTTTATCGGGCAAGAAGAATACGAAAGAAATTCGTCCTTGGACGTCCCAGCCAAAGTGATCCTTCCGCGCTCAAAGGAAGTGCCCGACAGAGCGCGCTCTGGCATGGCCCGCGTCGTGCCGCTGTCACCACCGCCACCTCCACCGCCGCCGCCTCCGCTGCCTCCGCTGCCTCCGTCTCCGCCCACGCAGCCGCCGCAGCCGCCGCAGCCGCCGCTGCCACCGCACCCGCCGCCGAGTCCTCCGATCCCTCCCTCGCCGCCTTCGCCGCCTCCATCGCCGCCCTCACCGCCGCCGCCGCCGCTCTTTCGCTGCCACGAGATGCCGCCGCTCACTGTGGCGATAGCCAACGTCATCGTGGCGACCTTCATGGCCGAGCACCCTCTCTCGGCGCTCGCTCCGCCTCCCGAGGGCGTGGAGGTGAACACTTACGCCCTCACGACGAACGTCTATCGAGCAAACAACACGCTCGAAAGCTTCAGCTACGAGGGCATCAAGCTCTACGGCTGCGAGCGCGACGGGATCGAGCGCGAGCGGTCGTGGTTTGAGCGCTTGCTCGACGCCACGCCTGATGCCCTGAGCGACGTCTGGGGCGTCGCCCCCGCCTCTGTCAAGGACCATTACCTGCCAGACGCGATTCGAATGGAAGTGACCGGTGTGCGCTTCACCGGTACACTCAAGTACCACGTCACTCAGCTCGGGATTCCGGCCGGCAGCGGCGACCTCCGCTACGAGGCGGGAGGCACGATCGTGTACGACGACATCTCGATTCGGATGTCGGACATTGAGGCGGACCGCGGCGCGGCCGGCAGGCCTGTCCGCTGTGGAGGCACCGTCCAGATGATGTCCCTCAACTACACCGGCCCCTACCACGGCTCCGAGTGGATGTACATGGGCAACTCTCCCCTCCGGCCAGACATGATGGGCTTTATCTGCGACGGCCACGAGACGGAGAACCACAACCCCCTCTCGACAGGCTGGCACTGGGTCGGCCCGGGACCGCCCCCGACCGGCCTGCTGGCAAAGTCGAGGGAGAGCCTGCAGGAGAAGTGCGCGCTCGCGACGCCCGTCGAGCGCCTGCTTGGCTTCTGCGTCTTCCCGTGGGCGTGGCCTCAGGCGATGGTGCGACTGGCAGAGATGCGCCCGGGGGCGGCGACCGCGGTGCTGGGCTTCTACTGCGTCCTCCCGGCGGCCGTCTGGCTCGGCGTCATCTGGTGCTGCTGCCGGCGATCGCGCCCCGCAACGGCCCGTGCGGCGACGCACCACTCTCGCACCATGCGCCCGTCCGAGTCGTATGAGCCGGGCGCGCGAGACAGCTCCAAGGCGCCGCCCCCGTTCGTGCGCATCCCGTCGGAGGCGCCGGTGGGCGTCACCGTGGTGTGGTTCGTCGGCGCTCTCGTGAGCAAGTGGCGCCGCGGCAGCTCGCGCGCCGTGTCGCGCAATCCGTCGCAACAGTCGGTGACGAGGCAGTCGGCGACGAGGCGGCCGCTGCTCCGTGAGATGAGCGACGAGGTGGGAGCCGCGAGCTCTCGCCCCGCCGGGCCGACATGCGGACCGGCCCTCACAGCGCTGGTGGCCGAGCAAGAGAGGGAGCCGGCGCAGCAGCTGCTCCGGGGCTGCGGCCACGCCAGGCAGCGAGCGTCGCAGAAGCCGTCGGCTGTGACCATCGACATCGACCGCGACAGTGCGAGCGAGATGCAGGTCTAGACCACAGAGCCAACCCGGATACGTTCTTGCATGTTGATCTTCTGTGGCCTGGAGTACTCTGCTTTACGTGTATGTTCCTCCGTTCAGTGCGGCGGTTTGTTCAATGTAGCTGCCTGTGTTGTCGTGTTGTGCCCGTGATCGGTGTGCGTGATGTGATGTCGTCGGAGTCTTCAGTCTACGCTTGGCGCCCTCCGTTACCGCCCTCGTACCAAGTTTGTGACGTACGGCATCGCGCCGATGCTCACGCCACTCCGCTGGCGCTGCGGCAGCTCCTCTCCGGCCCACAAAGAGTGAAACTGAAAGTCGCCACAAAACCTCGATCGAGAAGCTCCGCCCCGGCGCGCCGGCCCCGCGCAGCCTCCCCCGCGCGCCGCGGCGCCGACCGCCCCGGTCGAGGCGAACAAGGGGTGCCTCGGCGGGTCGTCAGCAAAGAGCAGCCCGCCCGCCCGCCGTACATGAGGACCGGCACAGCCCAGCCCGCCGAGGCTCGCTCTCCCAGCTGCCACGCGCGCGAGGTCGTCGCATGACTCGAGCGCTGAAGCTCATGCAGCCAAACGGCAAGGTGGCACCCGCCAGGCACCGGCTCTGCTAGATGGACATAGCCCAGTGATGCATGGCGCTCACGCCGCGGCACTCTATTGGATGCGGATCGCCGCCCTAAGCTCGAGAGCGTTGCGCGTCGCAGGCGCCGGACTGCTGCGTAGCGCGAGGCATGCAAGTTTGTGCAGCTGGGCCAGGAGGGCAGGGAGGCGGCCAGGTCCTCCCCAACGCACGCTCGACGCCTAGCCTGTTGCGCCGCGTGCGCGGTACTCCAGCTGACGCTCGTTGCTGCCCTCGGAACGAGCCTCGCTCCCGCCTCTCTGCGCTCCCTCCTCCCTTCCCGGCTCCCTCCCCCGCCGCAGCTTCCTACGCCGCCGCAGCCGCCGCCGCTGCTCCCGCCGCCGCTGCCGCCTTGGCTGCCGCCGCCATCCCCGCCGCCGCCGCGTCCTCCCCCGCCGCCCTGCGGCCAGTGGTGTGGCCTCCGCTTCCGCCAGCCTCCGTCCCTGCCATGCGGTGTCCTGCTGTATGCCAACCCTCGCGGTCCGGGCGGCGAGGTCTCGGCCAGGCGAGGGGCCTGCTATAGACACACACCTCAAGGCAGTTCGAAGGCCGTCATGCACGTCTATACGCACCTCTCGCCCTCTTTCTTCGGCCCACCCGTTGCCAACTCTCCTCCCCACCTCTCCATCAATCTCACCCCGCGACCTGCCGCCTCCCGCTCGTCCAGCCTGCGTCAGCTCGGCGAGGGGCTCGGCTGGCCGTACTACGAGGCGGGCGACGCGGTGGACGACGAGGGCTGCGCGTCCGCCTCGCGACGGCCGCCGCGAGGCGGCAGCCGGAGGACAACCTGGGTGCGAGCTAGATGTACCGAGACACACAAACGCCGGACGCGCTCAGCATGACCGAAGCGTGGCATAATTGCCGTGAGCCAGCGCGAGATGGTTCGCGTGTAGGCGTGCGTGCTGAGCAGCGTCCGCTCTCAGCTGCGGGCGGGACGGTCACCCCGCATGCTCATCGAGACGCACCGCAACCTCAATGCGCGCCGGCTTGGACTGATTGCGGATCCCGGCTTCCACGCTTCCGTGATCCGCCCGCTGCAGTCAGCCTTGAACGGCAGCAAGGCCGGCTGCCGCCTCGTCAGGGCCATCTCTCTTTCCGACGGCGCGTCGCACGTCGCGGCGAGGGCGGCGGCGTTCCAGGTGCCGGCGGGTGATTACGCCGATTTTGCAAGCCGCTGTCCCAACGACCAGGTCGCCTTTGTCAGTGGCGGGCGCAACGCCTCCCACCTGAGGACAGCGAGAGAGCTCCTCACCAGCACCTACGACCTCGTCGGCAAAGCCTCGAACCCCGCCGGCCTTCTCGACGCTTTGCGGCGGCTGCTCCGGTGGCCACTCTGGGCGCAGCTTGCCACCACGGCGACGGCGGGCCCTGCAGCCGGCCCTGCTGCGCCGCCCTTCTCCCTGAGCGAGGACGAATGGGCCACGCTGCGGGCCAGGGCCGGCTCGACGATGCACTCCTCGCCGCCTTTTGCGAGAGTGAGCTCGGCTGCGCCCCTGGCCGAAGTGCGGTGCGCGTCTTGCCATGCTCTGATCTGTAACATCCGTGGCCGCCTCCCTCGCCGCCGGCGCCGCCTCCCCCGCCCGCGCGGTGCGTGGGCTCCGGCGAGTGCCTAGGGAAGCTGACGAGCCAAAAAAAAGTGCTCGGCGATGCTGCGCGACCCGGAGCACAAGTTTCGTGGTTACTGCCAGGGCCTCGCTAACGTGTAGACAGCGTCGACTCACGCCTCCACGGTTGAGCATAGGCGGGCTACTGCCATGGCACCGGCTGGAGCACCGACTGGCCCGGCAGCGCGTGCGCGGGGCGGTGTGTGCTCCACTGCAAACCCTCCCTGCTTCCCATGCCTCGGCCACATGTCGGCCGAAGAATCCATTCGAATGCCGGTCGACTCGCGGGGCCCTTAGGTTCAACATCCTCCGCACGTCGGGGTACGACTTTTGCCGCAACGTGGAGTGGATGGTTTGCGCGGCGGGAGGTGAGGTCGCCCGTGATCGTCCGAAGTGAAGCGCGCGTGTGTGTGTGCACCACCCCGCGCGCTCTGAGACGCTGTCGTTGCCAGGTCACGCCGGAGTGGGCAACGGCGATATCATCTTCACGCACAAGCCGAGTGCGCTCGATATTGGCCTCCTGAACGACCACGACGGCTACCACGAGAACGACCTGTACTACCTGGAGGTGTGCGCGCTGAACGAGCTGTGCGGTAACTACGAGGAGATCTTTCGCGCGGAAGTGGGGGAGACATTCCGGTGCAGAGTGGACGCGGAGAGGTGGGCAGCCGCCGCGGTGCGCGGAGGACTTGAGAGCGTTCGGGTGAGGTGCAGGTGGAGAGAAGCTCTGGTCTTTCGACGAGTTTGCTTTGGTTTGTGTCAACCGGTACATGTAAACGAAATATCCTGACTCGTCTAGACGTGGAGTCGCGAAGGTGGTCGCCCCTTGCCCTACCACCTTGACGCTTGCTTGAGAAGTGGTGGAAAAAGACGAAAGTGTACCTGGACTTTACCTTCTCAAGAGGCGAGCCACCGTGTGCAACTTGCGGTCTTCAGCACACATTGCGATTCTTTGCGCGCCCGTGCTAAGAGACGCCATCTTTCTTTTTCTCGCGACATACATGTCCAGTACGCCGCGCCGCCGCTCGCGCCGCCTCGCCACCGCCGCCACCGCCGCTCCCTCGCCAGACACGCCGCCGCCCATCCGCCTCCTCGACCTCCCCACGGACCTCCTCGTGCGCGTCGTCTCTCGCTGCGACCCCCTCGACATCGCTCGCGTCGCGGCCGTCTCGCTCCTCTTTCACGCCTCGCTTGCGGTGGAGGGCATCCGCTTGTGGGCGCAAGAGCGCGGCTTCGAGCTGCCGGCGCAGCCAGAGGGCGAGAGCTGCGCCGTGCGGTGGCTGTGCTTGTCTGCGCTGCTTTGCGAGTCCAACCCGCCGGCGAGGGCGGCGGCAGGCGAGCGGCACAGCCTTTTCATCGACGGCGAGGGGCGGCTCTCGTCGTGCGGCAGGGCGCCGGATCACGTCGCAGGCCTCCTTGGCCACGGTGAGGGCGTGACGCGGCTCAACACGCCGGCCCGCCTCACTTCTCCGCTGGCCGTTAGCGTGTCGGCAGGAAGCAGCCACAGCCTCGCCCTCACCACCGCCGGCGCTGTCTGGAGCTGGGGCTTTGGAGGCGACGGCCGGTTGGGCCACGGCAACGAGCAGCGCCAGCTGCTGCCGAAGAAGGCCGAGGCCTTCGCTGGCCAGCGCGTCGTCGCTGTGTCGGCTGGAGCCCGCCACAGCCTCGCCCTCGCCGCCGACGGCTGCGTCTGGAGCTGGGGCGCTGGAGGCTTTTGCCAGTTGGGCCACGGCGACCTGCAGAACCAGCTGCTGCCCAAGAAGATCGAGGCCTTTGCTGGCCAACGCGTCGTCTCCGTGTCGGCTGGAACATGGCACAGCCTCGCCATCACTGCCGACGGCGCCGTCTGGAGCTGGGGCGCTGGAGGCGACGGCAGGTTGGGCCATGGCGACCAGCAGAACCAGCTGCTGCCCAAGAAGATCGAGGCCTTTGCTGGGCGGCGCGTCGTCGCTGTCTCCCCTGGACTCGGCCATAGCCTCGCCCTCACCGCCGACGGTGCTGTCTGGAGCTGGGGCTGGGGCTTCTATGGCCAGCTGGGCCACGGTGACGAGCAGAGCCAGCTGCTGCCCAAGAAGATCGAGGCCTTTGCTGGTCGGCGCGTCGTCGCCGTGTCGGCTGAAGCCGCCCACAGCCTCGCCATCACTGCCGACGGCGCCGTCTGGAGCTGGGGCACTGGAAGCTACGGCAGGTTGGGCCACGGCGACCAGCAGAGGCAGCTGCTGCCCAAGAAGATCGAGGCCTTTGCTGGCCAGCGCGTGGCCGCTGTCTCGGCTGGAACCCACTGCCTCGCCCTCACCGCCGATGGCGCTGTCTTCACGTGGGGCAAGGGCGAGGACGGCTGCCTAGGCCACGGAGAGGACCTGTCAGACCAGCTGCTGCCCAAGAAGGTCGAGATGTGGGCGAGCCGGCCGCCGACGCCTACTTCCTCTGACGGAGAGGGCAGCAGCGGCGGGGAGGACAGTGATTAGGGTAGCAACTCGGACGTTGGGAGAGGCGGAGGAGGCGTCGGCGGAGGAGGCGGAGGGGGCGGAGGAGGCGGAGGAGGCGGAAGAAGAGGAGGCGGACGAAGCTGCGGAGGAGGCGGACGAAGCTGCGGAGGAGGCCGCCAAAGTGCGCCGGAAGTCCGAGGCCTTGGCGGACCTGGCGGCGGCGGCGGCAGAGGTGGAGGCGGCGGCGGCGGAAGAGGAGACAGCTACGGCGGCGCTCGCCGCCGCCAAGGTGAGGCGCGCATCAGCGGTTGCTGCTTGGGCCAAGGCGGCCGCAGAGGCGGATGCGGCCCAGTATGATGCCTAGCCGCGGAGCAAGCACTCTTCACTCTTCCCCTTGTCGTGACCCCCCCCCCCAAAAAAGCTCCTGTCCGACACACTGTCACACTGACTGACAGAGGTGACAGCTGTGTGTATCTCGATGCGCCCCCCTGCCCGCCCTCCCCAGCTCCACCTCGCCACCCGCTCTAAAAACGACTGGGACCCCACCCGCGCCCGCGCACAAGATCGATGCACAAGACATTTCGAGAGTCGCACCGTGGCCTCTCAGGGGCGCTCCTGGGCCGCATCCGCCGCTATCCTGGCTGCAACCGCCCTGGCCATCGACGCGGCCGCAGCGGCACCCCTCGCCTCTGCAGCAGCCGCCGCCTCCTCGAGCGCGGTCTCACTCCCTTCGAGCGCCAAATCGGCCCCGCGCAGCGCCGCCTTGGCCTCCTCCAGCGCCGCCCTGGCCTCCGCACGCGCCGCCCTGGCCTCCGCCCGCGCCGCCTCGGCAGCCACCAGCGCCGCCACGGCAGCCGCCTCTGCCTCCTTGTCCGCCTCTGCCTCCTCCTCCGCCTCGTCCGCCGCAGCGTCCAAGCGCACCGCCTTAGCCACCTCTGCCGACGCCGCTGCCTGGCTCGCCGCCGTGATGCCGAACCGCATCCGCTCCTCGTGACACTTCTCGAGAAGCCTGATCATTCTCTCCTCCTCGGCTTTCTTTGCGGCCTCGGCTGCCTCCGACGGCGCCTCAGCACCCTCCTCCGCCTCCTGCGACGGCCCAGCCGCGCCCGCCCCTCCGCCCTTCTTCTTCTTCTTCTTGCCCTTCTTGCCCTTGGCGCGCTTCTCCGCCTCGACCTCCGCCAGCAGCTCCTCGGCGTGCCGCGCCGCCTCCTTCTCCTCCGCCGCCCTCTGCGCCGCCCTCTCCGCCGCCCCCGCAGCCCGCGCCGCCTCCTTCGCCGCCGCCTCGGCCACCGCCTTGGCCGCCGCACGCTCCTCGAGGGCGCGCACGCACTCGGCGTGGCCCTTCGCCTTGGCGTACTGCAGCGCGGTCTTGCCGCTGCTATTGCACAGCGTCATGTCTGCGCCCGCCCGCAGCAAGCGGAGCACGACGGCGGGATGGCCGTTGTCAGCGGCGAATATCAGCGCGGTGTCGCCCTTGTTGGCCTGCAGGTTGATCTCTGCGCCGTGCCGGATCAGCGTGTCGACCACCCGCTCGCGGCCGTTCGCGGCGGCCTGCATCAGCGCAGTGCTGCCGTCGCTGTCCTTCCGATCGACCTCCGCGCCGTGCCGCAATGCCAGCTCGACCAGATTCTCGCGGCCGTTCGCGGCGGCGAGGCTCAGCGCGGTGCCACCGTTGCTGTGCTGCAACGAGACATCCGCGCCGCGCCGCAGAAGCGCCTCGGCCAGCCCCGCGTGGCCACCGGCCATTGCGAGCATGAGCAGCGTCATGCCGCTCACACGGGAGCCGTTACCAAAGACGTACTCGAGCGTCGCGTCGACCCACCCGCCGCCGTCGAGCCACGCCAGCACCGGCTCCTCTTCGCCTCGCCGAGCCGCTAGCACGACCTCCTCTGGCACCACCGCCTCGCTGCCCGGCTCGGCCTCCGCGCCCTCGCCGCTCGAGGCAGAGGCCGCGGCACTGGCGCCCGCCTCCGCCTCGCCTGCTGGTGCGCCGCCCGCCCCTGCGCCGCTCGCCTCGGCCGACGGCGCCTTGCTCCGAGCTGTCGCCACCTCCCCGAGATACGTCCTGAAAGCCTCGACGCACTCGGCGTGGCCCTCCTCCGTGGCGATCTGCAGCGCCGTCCTGCCGCTCGAGCGCAAGGTCATGTCTGCGCCCGCCTGCAGCAAGCCGAGCACCACGGCGGAACGGTTGCCGAAGGCGGCGAACATCAGTGCGGTGCCGCCGTTGCTAGCCTGCAGGTTGATCTCTGCGCCGTACCGGATCAGCGTGTCGACCACCCGCTCGCGGCCTTTGTAGGCGGCGCTCATCAGCGCAGTGACGCCGTTGCTGTCCTTCTGATCGATCTCCGCGCCGTGCCGCACTGCCAGCTCGACCATCTTCTCGTGGCCGTTCGCGGTGGCGAGGCTCAGCGCGGTGCCACCGCCGCTGGCATGCAACGAGACGTCCGCGCCGCGCCGCAGAAGCGCCTCGGCCAGCTCCGCGTGGCCATTTGCCATTGCGAGCATCAGCAGCGTCACGCCGCTCACAGGGCCACGCGTGAAGGTGTACTCGAACGTCGCGTCCACCCACCCGCCGCCGTCGGCCCACGCCAGCACCGCTCCCGCTTGGCCATCCTTGGCGGCCTTCCGAATGCTTGCAGGGACGTCGCCGCCGCCCTCCGGCGACGGCGGAGGCGGCGTGCGCATTATTGTACCCAAAGGCCCGCGCGCGGAGAAAAGAATTCAGCGTGGTTTTAGCAGCGACTGGCACGGACTGGCACCTCAAAAGAATGTCACAACATTCTCCACGCACCACGGGAAATCCAAGGCACGGGCAGAGGAGCGAGAGAAGAACATAGGATGGATAGGGCGCCTGTTCACGGCATGGAGGGTGAGCCACGATGAACGTAATGAACGTAGAGCCGAACGAGAGGAAGCCGGGGAAGACGACTCCGAGGAGGACGAAACACCAGTGGTAATCCCGCCATTCAGCTGTCACGATATACCCGAAGGGCGAAGGGAACCCCAGTGCCAACACCGACCGTTGTGCGTTGAGGTACAAGTGTTCGAAGAGAGAAACAGTGGACCTGAGCAACGACATGACTTGGAGGCAAATGATCGGAGTGGGAGTCAGAAATGTGGTCCTTGCGCGAGGGGAGCTCGATAAACTCGAGGGGCCAAATTATGCCGCGAGGAGGGCGGAGTTACGCGGAGCGGCGAGAGAGAAGCAGCGCGAGAGCGGCAAGGCGCAGACGGCAGCGGCGTCTCAGAACGAGGCCGAGGAGAGCGATGAGTCAGAGGATGAAACAGCAGGGGAGAGAACGAGGACGAGAGTGACCTACTACAGCTCTACTGCCTGGGACCCTGAGCGTACACTCAGATTCATTCAACACCACCGCTTACTAACTGCGGCAAGTAGAAACACGCCGCGCTGACACCGCGAACAAAACGCACAGCGCGTCACCTCCGCGGCGCCCGGCCGACCCCAACAATATCCACGTCAAGCCGCCCGCTCGCCGAGTCGACCGAGCGCACGCGGACGCGCACCGGTCTGCCGGGCGCCAGCCGCGGCACGGCTCGCCGCGCGCCTCCGTCGGCCAGACCGGCGGGTCCAGCGGAGGGCGCGCCGGGCGCAGCGCCCCACCGCGCGTGGCCGAGGAGGGAGGTGACCTCCCGCAGCCGCACCGTCACGCGCTGCCGCCTGTCGGTGTCGCCCTCGGCCGGCCGCACAACCTTGACGACGACCGCGTCGAGAGTCGAGAATCGGACCGAGCCGAAGCGGCGGCGCGCCGCTCCGCCCGAGCCGGCGCCGGCGGAGGACCGCGCCGCCTGCCGCGCGCACACCTGCGTCGGGAGCCGCCGTGTGTGGGGGGGGGGGGGGGGGGTCCCGACCCGCAGCAGAGGGCATTGGACCCAGCTCTCCCGGCTCCCCGCCGCCTCTTCGCCGCCGCCGCCCCCTCCCACCTCGGCTCGTGTTTTAGCGGTACGCTCGAGGCGGCTGTGTTCACCGCGCCTTCGAGCCCAATACACCTTCGTCGTGTCGAGTGCTGGCGTTTTACTAAAGCTTGTGACCATGTGAGTCTATCTTGTACTACCACACTAAAAGCCGTATAGTGAGCCACTCACTCGGGCGTCTCGGCTGTCGTTGATCGATCAGCGTTGATCTCCCTAGCCTATCGCCCCCCCGCTCGATCCTCGGATCGCTCGCTCGTCGAAATCAATCGACTGAGCTTACACTTTTCTTTTTTCGAAACGCGCGCGCGGCCCGTCGCGTGGCAAAACTGTCCGGTCCGCCGCGACGCGTCGCCGCAATGGCGGGCAGCGACGTGGTGGAAGCCATGCGGCTCGCCCTCAAGCCATTTAATATCCAGCACCTCGCCGACGACTGGAACGCTACCGTACTTACTTACAACTGTCGGTACAGAGATGCCAGCACCCCCCAGCAGCAGAGCGCTGCTGCTGGGGAGGGGTCCCGACCCCCCCAGCAGCAGAGCGCTCCTGCTGGGGGGGGGGTCCCGACCCCCCCAGCAGCAGAGCGCTGCTGCTGGGGGGGGGGGTCGGCCATGACTTTAGATGCGCAGGGGGGGTACCGAGCAGTGTGCGGCCGCTCCTGGATGTGCGGTTGATGACTGCACTCCAAGTGCTCCAAGTGCCTCGGTGCCTCCCACCAGCGTGAAGACCATCCGGATCTTTCCACCGCGCCCTCCGGACGGGCTGGTCCCCGCGATGGCCCACGGTCCTCCGTCGCCAGGTCGAACCCCCTGCCTCCCGGTTGAACCCCCAGTCCTCGTACTCGACCATTAATTAAATAACTCAAAGGTCCACCACAGCTACCAGCCTCCACCTCCACCGTCGAGCCGCCACAGCTGCCGCCCGCGACGCCGCCTGCCGCCTCAGATTCCTGCGACGCGCGCGTCGAGTCGGAGGCGGTTTCACACACACTCGCTACCCAACGCGGCCAAAGGATATCCACCTCGAGAACCTCGAGAACACACACGGGGTGGGGAGTGGGTGGCGGGTGGGCGCCGGAGTGGGAGTGGTGTGACTGCTCCGGTGGTGCGGGCGACGGTTTCTGAGGAAGCCGTCGCCCGCGCCTC
Organism: Emiliania huxleyi CCMP1516; assembly: GCF_000372725.1. Classification (NCBI taxonomy): domain Eukaryota; phylum Haptophyta; order Isochrysidales; family Noelaerhabdaceae; genus Emiliania; species Emiliania huxleyi. Next base: position 581,109 of record NW_005198966.1, read on the forward strand.
GCCTGTCGCGCGAATCGTGTGGCGCCGTTTTCTCGAGTTTTTCTTTGCGATGTCCACCCCGCCGCGCCGCCGCTCGCGCCGCCTCGCCTCCGCATCCACCGCCGCTCCCTCGCCAGACACGCCGCCGCCCACCCGCCTCCTCGACCTACCCACGGAACTCCTCGTGCGCGCCATCTCTCGCTGCGACGGCCCCCTCGACATCGCTCGCATCGCGGCCGTCTCGCTGCTCTTCCACGCCTCGCTTGCGCTGGAGGCCATCCGCTTGTGGGCGCAAGAGCGCGGCTACGAGCTGCCGGCGCTGCCAGAGGGGGAGGGCTGCGCCGTGCGTTGGCTGTGCTTCGCTGCGCTTCTGTGCGAGTCCAACCCGCCGGCGAGGGCGGCGGCAGGCGAACAGCACAGCGTCTTCATCGTCGGCGAGGGGCGGCTCTCGTCGTGCGGCTCTCCGTCCTACTCTCCAGGGCTGCTCGGGCACGGCGAGGGCGTGACGCGGCTCAACACGCCGACCCGCCTCCCTTCCCCGCTGGGCGGCGAGCGTGCCGTGAGCGTGGCGGCTGGAGGGAGGCACAGTCTCGCCCTCACCGCCGGCGGCAGTGTCTGGAGCTGGGGCGATGGAGACTACGGCCAGCTGGGCCACGGCGACCTGCAGGACCAGCTGCTGCCCACGAAGGTTGAGGCCTTTGCTGGCCAGCGTGTCGTCGCTGTGTCGGCTGGAGGCATGCACAGCCTCGCCCTCGCCGCCGACGGTGCCGTCTGGAGCTGGGGCTATGGAGGCCTTTGCCGGTTGGGCCACGGCGACAGGCAGCACCAGCTGCTGCCGAAGAAGGTCGAGGCGTTGGCTGGCCAGCGCGTCGTCGCTGTGTCGGCTGGAGGCTTCCACAACCTCGCCATCACCGCCGACGGAGCTGTCTGGAGCTGGGGTTTTGGTGACGGTGGCCAGCTGGGCCGCGGCGACCTGCAGCGCCAGCTGCGGCCCAGGAAGGTCGAAGCCTTGGCTGGCCAGCGCGTCATCGCTGTGTCGGCTGGATACTCCCACAGCCTCGCCCTCACCGCCGACGGCGCCGTTTGGAGCTGGGGCAGCGGAGACGAAGGCCAGCTGGGCCACGGCGACGAGCAGGACCAGCGGCTGCCCAAGAAGGTCGAGGCCTTTGCAGGGCAGCGCGTCGTCGCTGTGTCGGCTGGAGGCGGGCACAGCCTCGCCCTCGCCGCCGACGGCGCCGTCTGGAGCTTGGGCAGCGGAGACGAAGGCCAGCTGGGCCACGGCGACGAGCTGCGCCAGCTGCTGCCCAAGAAGCTCGAGGCCTTGGCGGGGCAGCGCTTCGTGTCCGTAGCGGCTGCGTGGCAGCATAGCCTCGCCATCACCGCTGACAGTGCCGTCTTCACGTGGGGCCAGGGCGAACACGGCTGCCTAGGCCACGGAGAGGACCTGTCGAACCAGCTGCTGCCCAAGAAGGTCGAGGCGTGGGCGCCGGGGCAGTGATGAGAAGGGCGAAGGGTGCAAGGTTCCGTGTTGCCGCGTCGCACACGTGCCTATTCGCGCCGCCGGCACTGGTGGTGGCTTGGGCGGCCCTCCGACGCTCGCCACCTGCGACGTAGGCGAGAGTTGCGAGGGGCGAATTCGGGACGGATGAGACTGATGCATGGCTGTGATGTCCGAACCCCGAGCCCGACAGACATGAATGTACCGTATAGAGTGCTCTGCTTTGGAAAGCTGTTTTTCGCTTTCTCGCGTTGTGTCAGATCGTGCCACGGCGCCAGCAGAGAGCTGCCCAAGCAGGTCGACAGGCCTTTGCTGGAAGGGGAGCGGGACAGCCCCGCGCGTAAAGCCCGCCGAGCGCCGAAGGGCGCCCCCCCTCCCCCCCCCCCTTGTTGCGGCAAAAACTCTTGAGAGTCTCAGGGGCGAGGGAGGGAGAAAGTGGAGAGAGTGGAGAGAGAGGGGAGGAGAGATGGAGAGGAGAGCCTTTGAGCCTTGGCACCAGCCATGATTTGGCCCTGGCACACCAGCCTTGGCAGTTGATTTGGCCTTGGCACCAGCCTTGGCGGGCGGGCACGCGATATGCACAGGCGCCAAGGGGCGCAGCACCGACCTAACCCGTCGGAGGTGGGGGGAAGGGAGTCCCCCGGGTCCTGCGCGAGCGCGAGAGTAACCCCAGGAGGGCCAAGATGAGCGGTGCGCGCAGGGGTCGGCGTGGAGGGCGATGAACGCGCCGCGCGGGGTGCCGCCTCACCGGCCCTCGCCAACGCCGCAACCCCGCCGAAAAAGGTATTTCTTTTATTTCCGAGCGCAAGGGGAGGGAGGAGCTGCTGTCGAGGCCCGATGCTCGCCGCCACTCGCTCCGTCCTCGCCGCCAGCATTGCGGTTGCTCTGGTGCGCGGACAGAACGCCGCATGCACACGGTCTCAACCAGTCTCAACCTCCTTATAAGCCCGCGCCTGAAGGGCCCGTGCTCTCTCCGTCATCCAGGCGGCGCCGCTGCCGACCGCCAACGCGGCGCTCAAACCTCCAGGTCGCCCGTTGACGTCGGCAGGCGCCGACACCCTGCTGGACAAGTACTTTTGCGACGTGTACTACCCCACGGGCACGGCCGCGGCCAACCTACCGCCGTGCGAAAGCGTGAAGGCCGAGGTGACGTCCGACCTCACGGCCCCTCTTCCGACGCTGTCGCTTGGCGATCCGACAAAGCCTGCTCTCTTCTTCGTGCACGGCTGGCCCGACAGTGGAGCCGAGTTTGCCGCACAGTTTGGCGGGCTGTGCTACGGCCCTGCGGCTCGGTTCCGGTGCGTCGCGGCGACATGGCAGAACTTTCATCCGGATCTCCCGAACGCACCGCTGGAAGAGCTCACGCTTCAGACGACGATTGACAAGCTCGCGGCCACGATGGAGGCTGCGAGGCTTGTGGACACCACCTTCGTCATTCACGACTGGGGTAGCTTCGTGGGCTACCAGCTCATGTGGCAGCATCCACACCTGATGAACCGAACGATCTCCTTTGACATCGGCTCGGGCGGCCACCCAAACGTCACGTACCAGGGCCAGAACGCCATCGCCTTTGACACACACAACAGCATCCCGAGCATGACCTCGGCGCGTTACTGGGATGCACCGTGTCCCGACTGTGCCACGTGGCGGACCGCTTGGCCGTACGCCACAAATGTGTCCTTTCGCGGCCTCGTCCCGAAGCTGCGCCCTCCAAAGACGAAGCCCCTGCTCTTTGTCTGGGGCAACATGACGAGAGGCAAGCCCCGAGGGAAAGAGTCGTTGTTCTTTGACAATGCGTGGCTGGAGTTCGTTGAGTCCACCCCGCATGGCCGCGTGGTTTCTGGGACGGGCGATCACTGGATTTTTCACGAGAATCCGAAGCTAATAAATAGCGCGATGGTGGAGTGGCTGGCGGCATGCGGCCTCTAGGTGTCGAGAAATTGCCATGCACACACAAAAGATGAGATGAGTGAACACGTGCGAGTTGCCAAGTTTGTTGCGCGAGAGATGCGGATTTCAATTTCAGCCTTTTGATTTTGTGAAATTTGGACATATTATACATATTTGTCACACGCGTTGTGTGCTGGAAGCGCCACCCGCAAAATGCGCCCGCCGCCCGCGACCCGCGCGCCCGCCTCACACGGAGTTGAAAGGCGGCGGGTAGCTCTGCGGGTACTTGAGCAGGAGCAGCGCCTTCGCATTGTCCACCCAGTGCTGCCAGCCGAGCTCGCGTAGCAGCTCGAGCCTGAGGGGCGTGTCATTGACGTGTCACGGACATGTCGCGGACGCGCCTCTTCCCCCGAGCTCACGCAGATCGAGCCTCAGCTCGAGCTTCTCCTTTGGCGGCGGCCCCTTCTCCTTGGCGAGGTGCTCGTCGAGGGCGGCCAGCGCCGTCGCTGCGTAGCCGTGCGCGCGGTGCCACGCGACGAGCAGCTTCCAGTGCTCCTCCTTGGCCGCCCAGCGATGCAGCGCCGCGACGGCGGCGTCGAGCGCCTCGAGTGCCGCCTTGCTGTCCGCGCCGTCGCCCGCGCCGTCGCCCGCGCCGTCGCCCGCGCCGTCGCCCGCGCCGGCCGCCGCCGCCACCTTGTGCAAGTCGGCGAGGGCGGCGGCCTTGAGGTGGAGCGCGCCGACGAGCGCCTTCAGGCCATGTCAGGGACACGTCCGGGACATGTCACCGACACGGCCTCGAGGCGGAGGGCCGCGACGCGCCTTCTTCTGCGCCTCGTCCACCTCGCGCCGCTGCTTGGCGCGCTTGTCGTCCGGGTCGACGTGGGGCACGCCGAGCGCCGCCGCGATCTGCGTCGCGTCGAGCAGCGAGAGCACCTTGCGAGGCGGGCGAGGCGGGCGGTGCTCAGCGTTGCGGGGGCGCGCGCCCAAGGGAGGGGCAGCGGGGCAAAGCCGCGCCTCGTCCGCCGCCGCCACTACTCCGCGCAGCAGCTCCTCGCCGGCCCGCCGCCCCTCCGACATGGCCTCTGCGTGCTCGAGGTGCGCCTGCAGCAGCGGCAGCAGCGGCGGCACCTCCGGAGGCGCGTCGGGCGGCGCCGCCGCCGCGGCGCACTCGGCGCGCAGCTCGGCGAGCAGCGCCTCGTACCTAGCCGCCGCCGCCTGCTCACACCCCGCCACACGCGTGAGGATCGGTGCCCCTTGCCGCCAATTCCTCGTCCGCCTCGCCGCCGCCCGCCTCGTGCGGCAGCGGCGCAGCCTCGCCAGCGGCGGCCGGCTCCTTTGGCGGCTTGCACTTTGGCGACAGCTTGACCAGCTGCGAGATCTTGAGCGCGCGCAGCGCCGCCTCCATCCGATGCGGCGCCGTCTCGTCCTCCTTGTCCATGGACGCCGGCTTGGGCGGCTCCTCCTTCTTGGCGGCCGGCGGGACGAACAGCGTCACTGGCCAGCCGCCGGGCCGCTTGCCAGCGCCGACCCCCTCGGAGGACAGCTTGGCGAAGGTGGCCGAGCCGAGGAGCGTGTCTCCCGGCTCGGCGATGGCGGGCGCGGCCGGCGACGCCACGTGCAGCGCAACGCGTGTGTGCGGCTCGAGGAGGCGGCGCAGAGGCGGCTTCGGGCCGGCGGCGGGGTCGTCGAGGGCGGAGGCGCGGCTCCAGTGGAAGGAGAGGGCGACGGGCGCGATCTGCAGGTCAACCACCATCGGCATGTCCTTGAGCTTCTCGAGATGCGCGGGCGAGTCGTGCCGCAGCTGGAGCCGCACCTGCAGGATGCAGCGGCACGATGAGCACGTCGAGCGACCGCCTTTGGGCCGAGAGAGATTGGGCCGAGAGACGGCCGACGAGTGCGAGGAGCGCATCTCCAGCTGCGGCGTCTCTCGGCGCGCGCCTCGTACTCTCCGGCCTTGAGCTTTGTCTTGTCGACGTAGTAGTCGCCCCAGCGCAGCAGCCGCTTGTGCGCGTCGAAGAGAGCCCACAGCTGCGCCTCGTACCCGCTCTCGTACAGCTGCGCCGAGAGCGACGGGAAGCGGACCGTCACGCCTTCGCACGCCTCCTTGAGCGCGAACTTGTACGAGAGGAGGTAGTCGTAGATCGGCGTCTTGCCGCCGACGCCCGCGTCGCCGATGCCGACGTCGCCGCACGGAGCGGCGGGCGGGACGAGCTTCGCCTGGAGCGGGCGGCACGCGCGGCGCAGCGTCTTGAGCGAACCCTCCGGCTCGACCTGTCGACACGTCGTGGACGCGTCATGGACGTGTCCGCCGCGCCAGCGTCTCGGACAAAGCCCTCGGGCGTCGACCGACGTCCGGCGGAAGGAGTGTAGCTCGAGCGAGCTGAAGAGGGTCCGCCCGTCGAGCGTGAGCTGCTCCACCTAAGAGAAAAGGTTCCGAGAAGGGTCGCGGCAGGGCGCCGTGCGCCCGCGCGTCGAGCGTGGGCTGCTCCGCCGAGGGCGAGAGGCCGAAGAAGTCGAGCCGCACGTCGAGCTCCGTCTCGCCGAGCGACATCCACCACTGCGCCACCGCAACCTCCAGCGTCACGCCGCCGACGCACGCGACGGTCGAGACGTACTCCGTCGCCGGCGCGCCAGCCCCCTGCGCCTCGTCAGGCACGCCCATGGTGACGCGCCGGGTCTCAGACGACTGGCCGATGTGCTTCTGTGGCAGCAGCTGCGTGAGCGAGTACATGTAGACCACGCTGCCCGCCGGCTCGCGCGAGCGCGGCGCCCCCCGAGCGCGCAACGTCAGCGTCGCCCAAGTCGCGCCCCGCGGCGGGACGACGAAGCGGCGCTCGATGTGGCCGGGGGAGAAGGCGACGCGCTCGAAGGCGACGTGGCACGGCGCGTGCGGCGCGGCGAGGTTCGCGTGCGGCTTGCAGACGGTGACGGGGAGCGAGAAGAGCGGGCCGCGCCGCGGCGAAGACGAGTCGTGGCCCGCCACCTCGGCGTAGTGCGCGCCAGGCGGAAGCTGGCCGGGCGACACTTTGAGGTTGAAGCCCTTGCCGCCGTGCGTGAGCGCGAGGAACGGCGCGCAACTCAACCACGGCGCGCTTGGCTGCAGCGTGACGCCGACGTCGAGGGAGACGCGCTGTGCGTTGGGCGCCTCCTCGTGCAGCCTCGGGCGCACGAAGACGTCGACACCAACCTCCGACGCGCTCGAGTGCTGCGGCTCGCGTAAGTAGACGCCGCGCGCACCCGCGCCCGCGGCGGTCGAGCAGCCGTGCGTCGTGGCGCTGAGCTCAAAGCGCACGTCACAGTGGGCGTGCCCGCCGTGCTCCTCGAGCCAGCTCAGCGCCGCGCCAACCTGCAGCAGCCCGCGCCCGAGCGCCCAGACCTCGACCGCGCTGCCCGTGGCGTTTGGCGTGCGAAGTGCCGTCGTCTCGATGGCGCGCCGGATCTAAACAGGTGTGAACGCAATGAGCAGAATGGCGCGCACTCTCGACATGTGGCGATGGCGCGCCGGACCGACGCGGGCGACCAGCGCTCGCCGCGCGCCGCGAGCGCAGACAGCAGGAGCGTGATGCCGCCGCACGCGTTTGGCGACGCCATCGACGTCCCGTTCATGAGCTGGCGGCCTAGACACTTCCTAGACACTTCCTAGACACTTCCAACTGGACGTCCCGCTCATGCGCTGGCGGCCCTGCAGCGTCCAGTTGGGGACGGGTGCGATGGCCCCGCCGGGCGCAGAGACGCTCACCTGCGGCGCGAGGGATGGGACGGTTCAGATCAGGTTCAGAGACGGTCAGAGAAGGCCCCGCCGGGCGCACGTTGAGGTGGCCGTCATAGGTTGGTCCGCGGGAGGACCAAGTGTACTGGATGTCGGCGAGCCTGCAGGAAGGCTCCAGGAACGGTCTGCGGGGGTCTGGGGAGAGAGCAGCACGTGCACCGGAGGCGAGCGAGCTTGGCGCGGAGCGAGTACTGAGGCCCCATCATCGCCGAGGAGCAGTAGGCGCCTGTGAGGAGGCTCCGAGACGGCTCCTCGGGGGGGGTAGAAGGCTGCGGCGGCAAGAGGAGGAGCAAGTGCCGACGGCGATGCAGCAGGAGGAGGTGCCGGGCGCACCGCCCGTCGAGAGGGCAGGCCTGGCGCGCGAGGAGGAGGACGGTTCAGAGGAGGGGCCCGAGGCGGCTTGGAGAGGGCATGCCGAGAGAAGCGGGCCCGTTGTTGCCCGCCGAAGTCACGAAGAGGAGGCCGTGCTTGTGGACGGCGAGGTTGGCGGCCGCCGTGAAGCGTCCGATGTCGTCCACCTTTGCCGAGATACAGCCGAGATACAGCCGAGATGCAGCCGAGATACAGCCGAGATGTAGCCGAGATGTAGCCGAGGTGTGGCCGAGGTGCTGGCCGAGGTGCTGGCCGAGGTGCTGGCCGAGGCCGTCGCACCTTTGCGTACTCGCCGAACGAGAGGTTGATGATGTGCACGCCTGGAGGGAGGGGGAGGGGAGGGGAGGGGGAGGGGAGGGGGAGGGGAGGGGGAGGGGAGGGGAGGAAGGCTTCGTGATTCCCTCGAGTGATTCCCGAGGGGCTGCCCAGAGAGGGGAGGCGGGTTGTGTGCACGCCTCGTTCGATGGCGGCGCCGAGCGCGCGGACGAGCGCGGTGCCCGTCTCCATCCCGTCGAGCCTGCAGGAGGGCTCCAGGAAAGGTCTGGGAGAGGTCTTGGAAGAGGTGGGCCCGACTCCATCCCGTCGAGCCGTGTGTCGCCAATCTTGAAGCCGACAATCTGGCAGCCCGGCGCGATGCCTACGAGGATGGGTCCGGGAAGGGTCCGGCTCCCGAGAGCAGGACGACGCGGCAGCAACGGTCGCGATGCCGTTCAGCTCAGGTGCGTCCGGGAAGTGGGCTCCGATGATGCCCGCCACGTGCGTGCCGTGCGAGCCGGCGTCGACACACAGCGTGGTCCTCGCGCCGTCGGCGGCAACCTGCGGCAAGGCCCAGACAGGGTGCAAGCAAGACAAGCTGCAGGCAGGCAAGAGCAGAGCAGGTGCAGAGCAGGTGCAGAGCAGGTGCAGAGCAGGTGCAGGCAACAGTGCAGAGAAGCTTCGAGGACGGCGCATGGTCGAACGCCCGCACAGCGCAGAGCCTTCTCCTCTCGTCTCCTCTCCTCCTACAGCAACCTCGACCGCAAAGTTGCATAGCGTCTCTGCGCCGCTCGCCGCGTCGGCGGCGTCGAGCGTGCCGTACTTGCCCTCGACCCTAGAGGAGGGCTCCGAGAAGGCTCGGGGAACGTCCCGTGTGGAGACCGCTCTGCTCGTGCCCGGCCACCGGAACGGGGCGAGCAGAGCCGCCTCGCCCAGAGCGCCCCGCTCGCTGGTGTCGACGCACACGCGCCAGACGCCCGACTCGTCCTTGTACGTCAGGACGTCGTACACCGGCCCGCCGTCCTCGTACGCCTTGTCGCACGCGTCCAGCGCCGAGACGCGCGCCGCCAGCTCGGCGCCCTTGCGGCCCGCCTCGCCCTCTGCCGTCGGGAGGGGCCTACGGGCCGGGCTCCGAAACTGGTCTGCGGAGGCGTCAAGGCCCGCCTCGCCCTCTGCAGTCAGAGGAGGCCCGAGTGCAGCCTTGCGCCGCTCCTCCTCGGCGACGGCCCGCTGCGTTTCGTCGTGCCGCCGCCGCCGCTCGGCCTTGACGCGCGCCACGAGCGGCCGCGGGTAGAGCTCGAACGCGCGCTTGAGGCCGAGACGGTACTTGGTGCCCGCAGCCCGATCTGGCCACTCTGCAGGCACGGTGAGCGAGCGGCCGCTCAGGCCCTTCAACGTGCCGTCGGCCTCGAGCTCGGTCTCCTTGCTCGTGTCCACATCTCCGGAGCCGGTGCAGTCGACGAGGTCAATCATCTTGGGCTTGCCGTCGCTCGTCGTCTGAAGGCCTGGTGCACCCGGGTCGACGCCGGTGTCGAACACACCGACGATGATGCCGCGGCCGTCGTAGCTCGGGTACTTGCGGATGAACTCGGAGGCGCCAATCTCGTCCTTGGGCTGCTCGGCCGGTTCGTGGGCCGCGGCTCTCGTCGTCGTGACCGTCATGATCTACTCGTCGGCAGCTCGGCGCGAGAGAGCTGTTGCAAGTGGTGCCTGGGTCGGTTGAGCGATAGCCCCGCGAGGTACGAGTGGGGCGGTAGCCTTTCTTCACATAGAGGGGCTTGTATGGTAAAATTCTTCACATACCGAGCTCAACGGTCACGAGAGAAGAAGAGGTGCCCAGCACCCCCGCGCATGAACACACATGGCGCCACCGTGAAACGAGGCGGAGGACGCACGTTTCGTAAAGTACGATCCAGACTGGACTGGGCACGCGCCAGACGAGCCCGCCTAACGCTGGTGGCTCGCGGCGCGCTGGTACCAACAAAAGCGGGAGGGTGCGCGAGACCCCTGGACCTCGCGCACTTCTCATCATCCATAGAGCATCAATGTATGCTCGAGTCCGGGACCGACACTATACGTGCTATATAGTGATCGGATTAGTTGCGATTAGTGACCGCGTGAATATGGGAAGAAAGTACGGTGTAAAAGAAACTGTTCCTATTAACAACGAAGTCTAGCTCAAAAAAACTGTTCAGTTTTCAAAGGCAAAACACAACGCTCTGCGGTTGGTGCACCCCTCGCACTGACACATTCCCCTCATCCCTACCCTTGGCTGAGCACATCTACCTGCGAGCTAGCATCTCCGCATTTTCTCCTCTAGTCATCCGCCCGCGCCGCGCGTCACTATGGGCGTCTAGTGCAGCCACTGACAGAGCTATTCCGAAGGAGTGGTCGACGCCTCGCCTAGAGTCGGGTGGGCCCGCGCACTGCTTAGCCCTGAGGGGGGAGTGTGTGTGAGGCGGTGTAATGGGTCCTGTTTAAGGCGACAGTCTGGGGGATTAGGCGGGAGGGTCGGCAGCTCAGCCGGGCCTCGGCTATGGGCTGAGCGTCTGCGGGAAGCCTTCTGCCCGCGCCGAGTTCACAGCCTTCCCAGCCGACGGGGTTTTCCTTGGAGTCGGGCCCCGCTCCCCTTTTCTGTGCCTTGCCTGTCCAGGTCTATGTGTGTGTGAGAGAGAGCTAGGTTGCCTTAGAGGTCGTCGCTTGAGTTGGGGGTCGGCGGCTTGGCGCGCTTGCCGAGCGACGGCGGCGTGCCCGGCGCGATCGCCGCCTTAGCGGCGGCGATGCGATCCGCGAGAGGGTCGGCGGGCGTTGGCGTTGGCGTGGCGCCGGTGCCGTCGTGGATGTATTTGCAGCCAGAGCCGTTGGCGCACTTTGCCTTGGGGTCCCGCGCGATGACCTCCGCGGGGGAGGGCGGAGGTCGGCATGGGCGGGCGGTGGGTGGTTCGCTAGGCCGGGGGGGAGGGCGAGGGGTGGAGGAGGAGGGCGGTGGGGGCGAGGGGCGGCGAAGGAGAGGGTGGCGGCAAAGGGGTGGGCGAGGTGGAGGGCGGGGGTGGCATGGGAGAGGTGGAGGGCGGCGGAAGCGTGGGCGAGGTGGAGGGCGGCGGCGGCGTGAGCGGCGGCGGCGGCGGTATGGGGGAGGTGGAGGGAGGTGGAGGCTCGGGCGAGGTGGAGGGCGGCGGCGGCGTGAGCGGCGGCGGCGGCGGTGTGGGGGAGGTGGAGGGTGGCGGCGTGAGCGGCGACGGCGGCGGTGTGGGCGAGGTGGAGGGAGGTGGAGGCTCGGGCGAGGTGGAGGGCGGCGGCGGCGTGAGCGGCGGCGGCGGCGGCGGTGTGGGGGAGGTGGAGGGAGGCGGAGGCGTGGGCGGGGGTGGAAGGCGGCGGAGGCGTGAGCGGCGGCGGCGGCGGTGGGGAGAAGGTGGAGGGGTGGCGGCGGCATGGGCGAGGTGGAGGGCGGCGGCGGCGTGAGCGGCGGCGGCGATGACACCTGGAAAAAGTCTGAAACAAGTACCAAAAATGATGAGCGAACCGTGCCGCCGGGTGCCCCGCAGCGGCCTCGCTGGGCCAGAACATCGGCCCCGAGTGCTCCGCAGCAGCCTTGCTGGGCCAGAACGTCGGCCCGCGAGGTGGGGTGCTAGTCTGGGACCCATACGTGGCAGTTCCCTTGCTCCAAGCGCTTGCGCTTCGGCGGTAGTGATCTGATCACCCGAATACCACGTTCGGATCGCTCCTCATCGCAAACCCTGTCAGCAGTTCACCTACGGGTATGTTCGTAAGAGCTACATACACTGAAAATGGAGCCAACATGGAGGCCAAAATGGTCGCTAGAGCTGCCAGTCTTTCGTCCTCGGCCGTATGATGAGCCTCGCCGGTACCTGCAGATCGTGCCGCAGTCAGAGATCTCGAGCGAGCCGCACGTCAGCGACTTGCGCTACCAGGCCCGTGTCCTGGCCGTCGGCATGTGGCTCGCGAAGCGTACGGGTCGGGTGCTACTCGTGCCGCGCGTCTCGAGGGAGAGTTGGAGGTGCCGCTGACTTGGAGCACTTGGAGTGCAATCATTAGCCTCACATCCAGGGCCGGGGAGCTCAGAAGCGCACCCAGCGGGCCGGATGATCGGGATCGGGTTGCGGGCAAGAAAGCCCTAGCCCCGGGGGTGCGCGTTCGCAGGGCAAGGGCCTTAAAGTAAACACAGTTCTCCGAGCTGACGAAGTTCATTTCCGTTGGTACGCTGGAGCACTCGCCAAGCTGCAGCTGCGCCCCTCAAACTGGGAACGCCTCCTGTCGGACTCGTGCCGCACGGATCGCAAGCGGCTCTGGATCACACCTGACTGGCATCCCGATACCCGGCAGCCGCTGCCGCCTCGAGGGACACGCGCGACAAGTACGTCTCGTGGCTTGATCTCAAGCTCTATGACTGACCCAATCAACTTTATACGCTTCGCCACTCGCTCGCCCCCCGGGCCGGACATTGAAGAGATCGCCCGATTGCTCACAACGGCCGACGTCGACAGACGCTGCGTGGCGGAGCTGCCGGCGTGGGGTTTGTGAGGGAACAAATCTTTGGCACAAAGCTGCCATTGGTTCGATGTGCACGCCTTCGAAGGTGGTAGGTGTCCACGACTGTTGAGAGCGAAGAAGCGTGTAAAAAGCTCGCCGTACTTATAGCGTTGGCTCAGAGCTCATCTGCCGTGCCCCACCACACCACACTCCCCGGGTCGCGCGGGAACATGTGTCCGGTTTGGTTACCGGCCGGGATGCGGTCGATCGGTGGACTCCTTAGAGGAATTCAATCGTTTTTTGGCCCCGTGGGGGTGGGGATTGGAAACGGGCGACCCAGGGGGTTTTTGCAGTTGGGGCGGGTATTCCTTTTACCCTTTAGGCCCGGTGGCCCATCCCCCAAAGGCCCCCCCCCCCCCCCCCCGCCGCCGCGCGCTCGCCTGCCGTGCGCGAGGACCCCCCGGGATCCTGCCGTCCTGCATTCCCGCATTTGTTAACTTGTACACATAAATAAATAAATACAAACGGACACCTCTCTACTGTGAGATGGGTAAAAAGGAACAGGTCCCCGCCCTTGCGATCTTTGTGCAGGGTTCTTTCTGGGTGTACACATGGGTATGCCCTCATCTACAAAAAAGAAGCTCCAGTTGCTCCTGCCAACTGACGATCCGTCAACCCGACCAGTCTCAAAACCTGTTCGCTCGCCGCACCGGCGCTGAGACTATCCACCGCTGGCTCGCCCACGGCCTGCGGTGGCTCGAGGCAGGTCATCTCGAAGGGCCAGTGCGTGCAAGTCTGCCCGCTGGCAAAGGCGCGCTGCCGCTGGACGACCGTCCGACTGTCCGCCCGCGAGCGAGGCGCAAAGGAGGCGTAGGCGACCACCCGCCCGGGCCGCCTCCCCTCAATCTCCTGCCCTGCCTCCTCCTCCGCCCCCATCACCGCCTCCGCCGCCTCCGCCTCCGCCGCCTCCGCCTCCGCCGCCTCCGCCTCCGCCGCCTCCCCTCCCCGCGCCTCCGCCGCCCGCGCCGCCTCTCCGCCGCCCGCCAGCAGCGGCGGCGTGTTGCAGTGCACTGTGCGCGAGTCCCACAGCACGGCGTCCCCCGCGCCTAGAAAGGCACGGCCGCGGACGTGTCCGAGGGACGTGTCGCGGGCATGACCCACCGCGTCTCTCCACGCGCCGCAGCGCACGAGGTGAGGCGGGTGCGGCGTCGCGAGGAGGCGGTCTCCCGACGGAACCATCAGGAACTGCTGCTCGTCCGACGTGCCCGGCCGCGCCGCGTACACGCGCCGCGTCAGCGCCTCGTGCCGCGCGTGCGACTGAGGCACGACCACGAACGCGCCTACGGGAGGGTTCCTGGAGGCTTCCCGGAAGGCGCTGCGGCAAACCGCGAGGCACGACCACAAAGGCGCCCGAGCGCTCGTCCTGCGGCCAGAGAGAGGTGAAGGACTGGACCGTCTGCAGGCCGGGCCGCGACCTGCCGTTCTGGTCGGTGTGGAACCAGCTCTCCGCGAGGCTCCACCCCGCCTCCGCCTCGCGCGGCGGCAGCAGCGAGAAGGCCTCAAACGACGTGAGGAGGTCGTCGGTGCCCCACACGAGCGCAAACATCTGCAGCAGCCGCGGCCGCGTCCGCACGTGCCACATGAGCCGACTCTGCCCGGCGCCGAGCCCCCACGCGATCCCGTACTGGTTGGGAGAGAGCGCCCGCCGCCAGCTCGCAGGGTCGGCGGAGCTAGCACCGGCGCCCTCCACAAACGCCCAAAAGAGCCGCCGCGCGAGCGCGAGGTCGCTGGCGTTGAGGACGTCGCGGATGACGACGTAGCCCTCGCGCCGCAGAAAGTCGAGCGCTTTGGGGCCTGGGTCGAAGCGAGGCACCACGACCGACGCGTTGACGGTGAAGGCGCCAGTCTCGGCGTCGGTGAGCGCTGGCTGAGGCACGACGGTGAGCCGACGGGCCGCCGCGGCGGCGCAAAGCACGAGGAGCAGCAGCGGTGGACTACTAGGGCGCATAATGCATGGCTCGCACAACACTGGGCAGACTCCTACGCGAGTACCGGGCGGCTCGCGCCAAAAAGAATTTTGGACGATTTTACAACAAAACTCCCTCGCACGACGGCTAGCGCACCACACTCCTCTCCTTAAAATCCCTGTGTGGTGGCGGCGTGCCGTTCTCCCATCCCTCCCTTGGGTTGTGTGTTTTCTTTCTTTTCTTTCCCTCGCACAACACTGGGCACGGGACTGGCGCGCACTGGCACTAACACAGGTACACCACGGGAGCCGCCTAAGCGACTCCCGCGAGGACGGCGAGGCACTTAGCTCCGTGCACTCGACCGCCCTCGCCGCAGGCAAGCTCATTCACAATCTACACCCACACCGCCGCGGAGCTGCCTAGCTGGCGGGTGCATTCACAGCGAGCCCGCGGGCTTGGAGACCCAATCAGACAGCACTCCCCACAGCAAAAGAGCAGACGTGCCGCTGTGAGCATCGCTGAGCAGCACCAACGACCGCTTGCGGGGTCGCCGCAGGCCGGCGCCAAGCTGCATCTGACGCCGGCATGCCGTTCAACCCCCGGCACCAAGCGCCCGCGGGAATGGGAGACCGCCTGCCCAGAATTAAGATCGGCCGCGCACTGCTCTGGCTCCACCATGCCACCGCCCATGAGATCTCTGACGCACGTGTGATGAGCCGCCATTCAAAAGTGACTGTACTGTGCGGAGCGCGGAGCGCACTTCGATGGCAAAGTGGGTGGCGCGGAGGATACGGCGCGTACACATGAGCGTGATTGGTTGAGTGAGCATGCCCAGATGGCCGGCCGGCCGGGCTACCGCCCCTCGACGGGCAAAAACAGGAATCAGGAAACGAGAGTCCGGCCTGATTGCGGCCGGGTTGCCAAGAAATCGGCGGGCAGAGCGGAAAATTCCCTTTCCGGCATCCGGAGGCAGAAACCGCAACCGCGCGACAGAATCTGATAAGGCGAGAATCGGACGGACAGAATCAGATCGAGTAGGCAGAAACGGAAGCTGGGTGAGGAATCCTGCCCTGAGGCTGAGTGCGTGGAAAGGGGACGGGCAGAATCAGATCGAGTAGGCAGAACCGGAAAAGGAGAGTGAGAATCAGAAGAAACGGACACGAATCCCTCTCGAGCCTCCGCATACAGAATCCTGTCTTGGGTGGCAGAATCGCTAGTGCAGAATCCTCAGGCGTGGACAGGGTTCTCCAAGACTGTGAGAGAGAGCCCTCTCACTCACCTAGTGTGTTGACTGATCTAATTCCGCTAGCCCCCAAGAGGGATGGCCAAAACTGAAATAAAGTGCGACCAATGCGCTCTCAGCACAGGCGGCGCCCCCGAATAGGCACGCACGCCGTTACGACCAGCGAATGCCCGGGTCCCTGAATGCTGATGCCATCTCTATCTAGATAGGAGCATCTCTAGGAGCATCTCTAGGTACTAGGAGCGGATCTCTAGGAGCATCTCTTCTTGCCGTGTTGCATTCTTGGCTGTCACGACATCTCGGCGGCCTCCTCGACCATCGGAAGGGGGTTGCCCGCGACTGGCAACGGACGGAGGTTAACCCACTCGACGCGCTGGTAGTAGTACCTAGGCGAGGCCGGGGGCTCGCGTGAAAACCGCTTCATGCTCGTACACGATGACACAACCCACAGGAATAAATACTTGTGTCACTAATGTTCGAACAAGCGGTCGTGTCGTGCACCTCGGGTGTTGGGGAGGTCGTGGGAGCCGCTCAGGACCATTTTGGGGGCGCAATTCGACTGGTTTCCCTTGAACATGCGGTTTCGCCCCCTCGGGAGCGCCCACATAATCGCGCGTCCCCCCCTGTGGCGACGGTCTCGCGCACCTGCGCCAGACCCCACCGCACTAGCTACATAGATCGTCAGCAGTAGGCGTGCTCAGAGCCCGGATTTGGGCCCATTCGCCAGAGGGCTCGAGAATGGCCCCCGGCAACGTGCAGCTGCAGGCCAGAGGGCAGTGAGGTGAGGCCGAATCCGCAGTCGCACGAGCACCGCTGCCCCCAGCGATGATCATGCATGGAGTGGCACGGCGGATAGGCCCGCCTGCGAGCGTGGAAGACAGTCGCGGGGCGTGAGGTCTCAATGTATCGCAGGCTAGGACCGGATACGGCGGCGCGGGAGAGGGAGGGAAGCGTGAGCGGCGGGCGATGAGAGTGATTTCCCCGATCTCGCTAAAAATGGCCTTGTCCCCTCACGGGGGGCCGGGCGAGCACGCACCTCGCGTCTGAGCGCGAGTCGACGAGTGGTCGCCGAGAGATCGCCGAACCACTTTCGAGTGCGCGCGCACACAGCACAGCTGCGGGTTGTAACTCGACTGCCGATCGCGCGTGCGGGATGTAAATGCAGCTTTCTGGCGCCAGGTGCACGGTGGCAGGGACTGGAGGCTCGGCCAAAGGGGAAGAGCAGTCCTCAATCGTCACGTAGAGGTCGCTAGACTGGATCCATCGAACTGCCACACACCTGGAGCGGAGGCACATCAGGTCTTGCGGCACGCTCTCCGACAGATGCATGCCTTTTGAGCAAGCCCACGCGCCTCCACCGTCGCGTAGTATGCCAGCGGCACGCCGGTACGCCTACGAGTCGTGCGCGCTCGGCTGTAATCGGCGTTGAGACTGCCTAGTGCGCACATCGAGAGCGCCGAGTTGCCTTGCCGCGGGGTAACCGGCTCAAAGAGGTGGGGTTCGAGCGGCGCCTGCGCGTGGGAATGCGTAGTGGGCTTGGAATGAGACGCCTGGCGTGCATCGGGCTCGGACGGTGTCTGTTGTGAGCTCACCGCTCGACGCACAAACCAGGCGCTTTAGGCGCCCGCCAACTGGCCTCACGGTCGAGAGAGCGGAACGCGGCTCGCCGAACAGCAATACACGTGGCCGCACTACTGTAGAGGTACGAACAGGTATGCAGATCGCGGCGCGCCGACTACTGGCACGGCGTCAGAGCCAATATTGACCAGGGCTCTGCTGGCCTGCCGACTCTCGCCGACCCTTCGGGCTCACACCACGGCTGGCCATCGCGTGAACAGGACGTGCCCTTCCGTTTTAAGGCAGTTCAATACCTTCCCCACGGGACACCAGGTCGATATCCGGCTAAACCACACGACCCCGAGAAACGCATAAGCCGCCCCGGCGCTGCCTCCGATTCCGGCCGTATCGGCCATTTCGCTGGGGCGGCTTATGCGTTTCTCGCCAAAATGGTAAAGATGTCGAGCCAAAGCTGTCGACGCCGAGTTCGGCACCCGATTCGCCTTAAAACTGAAGGAGGGGGCGCGGCTCGGAGATGGCAAGGCACGGCGAGGGCAAACGTGCGGCTATTATGACGCGTTTAGGCGGGCTCCAAAACCTCCTTTTCAGTGGTAAGCGCCACCTGGCACCTCCGCGCCGTGCCCCCCAGCCGCGTGTGCGATCGCCCACGGATCCGGGGCGGGGGATAGGAGCCCGAAACGTCCACGCAAGTATGCTCGGCGGCTCGTCAGAATGGTTTTTCAAGCGTTGTGTCATCGTGCTCGTACTATTAGCCGGTGCGTTGGCCCTATATTGTCGGGCTAATAGGCTCACGCGGTATTGAGGTCGAAGACACGAGCTGGCAGCAGCTGTGCACGGGCGAGCACACCGGTGGGTCGGGGGTGGTGGTCAGCTGGGAGGTGTGGCCTTGGAGAGCATTACCATGCGGCCGTCAGCGAGACGGATGGTCTTGAGTCTCTCCCAGAGCCGCTGGGCGCGGTGGGAGGTGACGGGGGCGGGAGCAACACTGGACGTGTATGAGCTCGTGGGTTTGAACCTGCGGGTGCCATCGCGGGGTGAGGGGAAATGCTGGCAGGTGCTAAAGGAGGAGGCATTGGTCAACGAGCGGGGCGGGCTGCCAGATCTCGGGTTGGAACTCGTCTGACAGCTCGAAGCCGGGTCGCATCTGCGGTGGGGCGCGACGGCGCTGGGCGCGTAGTGGCAAGCAGGGCGAGCAGCGCGGCGGCCGCACCGTCTCTGGAGGCGGGCCGAGCTCCAGAACTTTCGAAAAGGAATCGCCAAGTTCATCGGGATCTTCAGAACGACTGGCGCCACCTTGCGCAGGTGCGGCTCGTGGGTCCAAAAGATGATCGAGGCCTACGGTCCGCGGGCCCGGGGTCAGCGGGGTGGGCAGGGAGCGAGGCAGGCGGAGCCGAGGGTCGTACCCCTTCTGGCAGCATCTTGCGGTGTGACGGAGAAAGAGGGACCTTTAACCAGAGTTTGTATCTCCCCCTTGAGATAGGTTTGCCCTGGCAAAGCAGGGATGGTCCACAACTCGGTTTTAAGTTTCCGCAACTATCTATGGCAGTTTCGCCGAGCGAGCCGCTTGCTTCCTTCCTGGCCAGTACCCGGGTACAGCGCGGAGAGAGGAAGGGCGAAAAGGGAGGGATATAGGGAGGGAGGGAGGGAGGGAGGGATGGGTGGGAGAATTCGGGTGGGAGGGAGGGAGAGATACATGTAGATCAGTCAGTCAGGAGAGACGAGGAGAGAGATCAGTCAGACTGTGCTGTTCAGGGTGAGTGAGTGAGGGAGGACATCTGGAGCGTCGTGTGGAGCTCTCTCTCTCTCCCTCTGGTGGTGTCCGAACAAATAAGAATTCTTAAGGTGGCAGTCCGGGTTCTGTGAAGAGGGTCGCTCGTCGAATGCGAGCCAGTTCGCTCGCGACGCCGACGCCGACGCCGCCGCCGGAACGACCGCGGCGGCCGGTCGAGCGGCCGCCCCGGCCAGCGGCCGTATCGAGCCTGCCCGTCGCGAAGGTTCGGACCTCACGCGCCCCACCGGCCGCCCGCGCCGCCGCGCCCACGTCGCTCTCTCGAAGCCGAGCGCCACGCCGCTACGACTCCCATCGCGACGACTCCCGTGCTCGCTCCTGGCGCAGGCGATCGACTCCTGACACCCATCGAGCGGATGGGCGCGTTCCCGCCGCGACCCGGTACTCTCGAACGACTTTTGAGGGCAAAAGGTGCCGCCCGAGCCCATTCCCGCCGCCCGCCGCCCGAGATCAGCTGCCACCGGCCAGCGCGCGCGCGGAGACCTGCCGCGAGCGCCTCCGTGGCCCTAGCTGGGGTGATTAGCAAGCGCCTCGGCACTTTAGATTCGCCCCTCGGGCTTTTCCGCGCGCGTGATCAGTCTCGCGTTCTCTCCTTTTTCAGGCGCCTGTTTTCGGCCTCTGAAGAGCAACCGTCGAGGCGTCGATGCTCGCCTCCACGCCCGCGCCAAACCTCCGCGATTGTGGCGCCTTGTCGACGGGATCAATTGTGATTCCGGGCGCATTTTTCTGGCATTTAACTCGCACGTCGGCGACTCTTAGTCGCTTCTCCGTGATAGGAGGCCTCTGTTTTGTGTCCGTGAGGACTAGATCGAAACTAACATTTCGGCACATTTCAGTTAAATACCAGAAAAATGCGCGTTCACTCACAATTCATGTGTATATGAACGGTGCCGACGGGTTTGGCGAGCAGCGAAGCCGTCCAGGCGCAGCAACGCGACGGTTTCGGAGGCCGACGGCTCCGAAAGAGCCTCCCGAGCGAGGCCGGCGCGGTCACGGTACC
Organism: Emiliania huxleyi CCMP1516; assembly: GCF_000372725.1. Lineage (NCBI taxonomy): Eukaryota > Haptophyta > Isochrysidales > Noelaerhabdaceae > Emiliania > Emiliania huxleyi. The sequence continues at coordinate 600,940 of NW_005198966.1, forward strand.
ATGGAGGCCACAGACGTCGCCGGAGCGGCACTCCCGGGGCGCCACTCCCTCACCCGGTCAGGGGGGGCCAACCACAGCCCGCCTCACCGTCCGTGGAGCTTCCGTGGTCCGCCGCTTCGGCTTCGATTTTCGACCCTCCCGAGGCTGCTAGAGCAGCCCCGCGGAGCCTCCCGGATGCACCAGCACACCGTCGTCCAGAACGCCGGCGCACGCGCTGCCCAGTGACTGGGCGGGTCGGCCCCGACTAGGGGCGGGCCCAGCCGCGCGGAGAAGACCATCCCACTCGCGGTTCGTCGCACCGTCCGCTCCGGTTTTCGTCTCGAGCGGGTCGTGAGACGGCCGCGAGAGCGAGCACCGCGGTCACGGTACCGTGGAGGCCACAGACGTCGCCGGAGCGGCACTCCCGGGGCGCCACTCCCTCGCCCGGTCAGGGGGGGCCAACCACAGCCCGCCTCACCGTCCGTGGAGCTTCCGTGGTCCGCCGCTCCGGCTTCGATTTTCGACCCTCCCGAGGCTGCTAGAGCAGCCCCGCGGAGCCTCCCGGATGCATCGGCACACCGTCGTCCAGAACGCCGGCGCACGCGCTGCCCAGTGACTGGGCGGGTCGGCCCCGACTAGGGGCGGGCCCAGCCGCGCGGAGAAGGCCAGCGAGCTCGAAACACGTCGCCGCGGCCGGCCGTTTCGCAAGCCTGAGCGGGTCGCCAGACACCCGCGAGAGCCAGCAGCTAGAGCGCCGTCGTAGCCGCAGATCGAGTCGAGGAGCTTGATGTCCACGGTAGCAGTTGTGGAGAGCGGTGGCACGGTGCGTGTAGACGCGTCGATTGAGGGCTCCCTTTCGAAACGCGACGGGTACGGCATGACAACTGCCAGTACAGTTTTACGCCGGCCAGCGTGAGAGCACAACAGGGAGCCGGCGACCCGTACGCTTTGCGCGTGGCGACTGGTGGCTGTCTGGAGCTCGTGTGAGCTGAGCCGACGCGTGGCCGAGCCGAGAGGACCAGCGAGCGACCACGTTGGCGATGAAGCTTGGCGGCCGGCGCCTCGTCGCCAGACGTCACAGCGGCGTGGACGTAGGAGTGTGCGGCGACGGTTACCGGCAAATCCGGCCCAGTGTGGCCGGCAGCTGCCTAGCGCTGGCCTGTGGCCGGCGCCGCGGTGGCGGATAAGGCGTCTCGCCGCCGTGGCGGCGGTCGGCAGGTGCGAGCGTGATGCCATCTTGCGAGACGACAGTCGTCTCGCAAAACCCGGACTGCCACCTTAAAAACAAGCCGCAAATCGAATAAAGAATTTCGACCGGGCGGGCGGGCGCGCGGCGGGTTTTTGTGTGTTTGCGAGTGGCTGGACGCCACCAGACCGCGCCATCGCCGGTGGGTGTTTGCGAGTGGCTGGACGCCACCACAGCAGTGGCAGCGCGCCATCGCCCCGCCGACACGCAACCCGCCATGCTCAAGGAGGACGGCTTCACCCATGAGGCGTATCTCGAGATGGCGGTCCTGATCTCGCTCTGCGCCGTGGCGCTCGCTGCCGGCCAGTGCCTGCACCGGCTCCACATCCACTGGCTTCCGGAGAGCGGGCTAACGATCCTGATCGGCTTCGCGTTTGCGATGCTCGAGTCGACGACGGCGCAGGGTCGTGCCGAGGAGCACGCGCAGAAGGAGCGCTACTTTGATCCTGTCTTCTTCAACCTCATCCTGCTGCCTCCAATCATCTTTGAGTCGGGCTACCACCTCAACCTGACGCTCTTCTTCGCGAACCTCCGCTCCATCACGCTCTTCGCGGTGGTCGGCACCCTCCTCGCAACCGCCTTCACCTGGGTCGCCATCTACTACGCCGGCGAGTACGGCTGGACGCCGACGGTCCTCCCGATCCGCGAGGCGGGCGCCTTTGCCGCGCTCATCTCTGCCGTCGACCCGGTCGCGACGCTCGCCACGTTTGGGGCGCTCAAGGTGGACCACGAGCTGCACTGCCTCGTCTTCGGCGAGTCGGTCCTCAACGACGCCGTCTCACTCATCCTCTTCTCCGCCATCTCCTCCTCGCCGCCCGCCTTCACGCCCGCCATCCTGCCCTCGATCGGGCTCGACTTTGTGCGCGTGTGCGTCCTCTCCCTGCTCTGCGGCATCGGCACCGCGCTCATCGCCGCCCTCGCCTTCCGAGGCCTCAAGATGGGCCGGCACGGAGAGACGCCCCTCACGGAGGTCGTCCTGTTTTGGGCCTTTTCTTACCTCTCCTTCGTGCTGCCCGAGGTGCAACCACCTCTGCTCACAGCCCTCTCCTAGCAGAGGTCTCCTCTCATACTCACACAAAAGCACAACCCCGGGCCCGACATCGCAGTGGCAGTCTCTCATACTCACACACAACCCCCGGCCCACGGTCACGCACGGACAGTCGAGAACGGACAGGCCGCGACGACAGTCAGAAGAACAACACCCCTGCGTCCCTCTATACCCACAGCGTCCCCGCTAGGTGCCGCACCTCGCCGCCATCGTCTCCTCCCTCTTCGCGGGCGTCTTCATGGCGCTCTACGCGGCGCCGAACCTGTCGGCCATCGCTCGCCGCCACCTCGGCTTCGTGCTCAAGAGCATGGCCGTGTTCTGCGACACGCTCATCTTCCTGCTCGTCGGCCTCGCCCTCGTCCTGTACGTCGACAACATCGACTTCAAGCTCGCGGGCGTCACCATCCTCGCCTGCCTCGCCGGGCGCGTCCTGCAGGTCTTCCTCCTCTCGGCGATCGTCAACCGCTGCCGGCCGCGCCCCCTCCCCTTGCGCTTCCAGGCGGTGATGGCGCACTCTGGCCTGCGAGGTGCTCCCCTCTCACACACTCGCTCGCCCTCACGCAGTCCCTCACCCCCTTTGCCCGCACACTCGTTCCCTGCCCAACGCCGTACCTGACTCATGCTCGTTGTCACATGCACGACCCGCCGCGCAGCAAGCTCGCCTCCATTTCCGGGTCGAGCACAGCTGTCCAGCACCGAGAGGCTGCCTCTGCCGCCTCCGCGTCGCAGGTGCCATCGCCGTCGCGCTGGCGGTGCAGATGCACGACGAGATGGAGGACAAGCGGAAGGGCGCGACCGTCGTCGCGACAACCATGGTGACGGTGCTCTTCACGGTCTTTGGGCTCGGAGGCAGCACGAAGATGCTTCTCGACAGGCTCGGCGTCGACCAAGGCGTTCCCCCGTACGAGGAGGACCCCGCCATGCTGCGCGCCGGCGCCTGCGAGGCGCTCTTTGTGGATGCCTGCTCGTGCATGCCCCCCCCCGGCCCCTTGCTCGAGCCTTGACGGCGACGTCGCGTAGGCGCTGCTGATCGACCCTCTCGTCGACGCCGACGGCGACCTCGACGCGGCCCAGCGCGTCAGCCGGCGCGGCCACCCTCTGCTCACGCGGAATCGATGGTGAACTGATTCTGAGTTACCTATCCATCAGGCGCGGCCACCCGCTGCTGACGCTGATCTCCACTGCGGCGCCGTCGTCGGTGCGCGCGGCCAAGGAGGCGTCGCAGCCGTCGTCGGCGAGGACGGAGCGGCTGACAGAGCCGCGGAGCAGCCGCGCCGTCCGGCAATCGTCCGGCTACCACGACCTGACACACGACCACTGTGGCGGCCTCGAGACGTCCTCCAAGGCGCCGCCCGCCAGGAGGGCAGGCTCCGCCTCGTGCCGCCTCCTCGCGGGCTGGCTCGGCCTCGTGGCGGGGGCGCGCGACACGGGCGCCGCGCCGGCCGTCGTCACGGCGTTCACCCAGCCATGAGCGCGCTCACGCGCGGGCGGAGAGAGCCGCCGAGCCCCGTTGCAGCCGTCCAGCAGAGAAGCGGGAACACCCCATCGCCACATCGTGGCATGCATGTGCATGATATTAGATATTTTGCATGGCTGTGTCTCCAGGCCGTGGCTGTGCGAGTGTGTGACCCGCACACAGAGTCACCCGTACACACCGACCATCGCGCTCCTACAGTACTCCCCAATAGCACAGAGAACACATACAGTATACAGACATGTTTTTCTGCATGGTGTTTTCGTGTCGTGCGGTAGGTAGGCCTCTGGCGTCTGGGCCGGCGCGGGGGCCCCAGAGGGTGTCCATGCGGGGGGGGGGGGGTCCCATATGGCCCGCCGCAGGCGCCGTTTTTTGGATTTTTTGCACGATTTTTCGTTTACTTGTTTTCATGGGAATTCGACGTAGCACGTACTTGCGGCCATGCTATCACGCCTTGCGACAGCCTGTCGGCGCTGCTGACCGTGCCATGATGCACAATTGATCACCTGCATAGCTCGCGACCTTAGTATCAAGCATTCAGTGACGACCTGATCGTACGGTCAGTAGGAAGGTGTACTTCCAGCGTGTGCACGCTTCTGGCGCAATGCGCGTCACAAACTGCCTCGGATTGGCTGCTGGCACTCTCGAGGCTATGCCTACGCAGCCTCGCGCGCATGGGCAGTTAAGAGGGACCACGCACCTTCTCAGGACATACTCGATAGCGGTCCCGCCATAGCTGCTGCATAGGAGCAGGAGGCTAGACAGGGGCCGCATCGCGCTGAAGTGAGCTGTAACAAGTTTGATCAAAACAAGAACACAAGTTTGACTCTACTAATATAGCGCGCGGATAAAGCGCGCGCGCCGCGGTGGCGGCGAAATATAATATTATCTCAGAGGAATATAGTGTGAATGCCCGGGAACAGCCCCTCCTGGCCCGAGTGCGGGGCGCGAGGGACAAATAAATTCAGAGGGCATGAAAGTCGTCGAGCTGCTTGATCAGGCCAGTAAAGATGGCCCGCGAGGCAGCCTTCGTGAGCAGGTCGGCGAGCATGACGACGCCGGGGAGGTGTTCGACAGAGATAACGCCACGGCTGACGAGATCGCGAAGAAACTCGGCGGCGCGCAAGATGTGCTTGGTCTTCTTGAAGGCAACGGGATCGAAGGCCATGCCGACGGCGGACTTGCTGTCGCAGTTGATGACGCTGGCGCCGTCGATGGAAAATCCAAGGTCGATCAGTAGCTCACGGATGAAAATCACCTCCTTGGCGGCTAGCATGGCGCCGAAGAACTCTGCCTCGGCACTAGACAGCGTGACGGATCGCTGCATTTTGGAGAACCAGTGGAAGAGACATCCGTAGAAGAAGAACATGCCACCGGAGCAAGAGAACTCTTCGTTGCCCAGTTTGAATCGACGTAGCTCTCAAGGTTGCGGTTGGGATTCGGCTGCATGACGAGGGCGCGGTCAGCTGTGTCGCGCACGTAGATAAGCACCCGGATGGCGGCTTTAAAATGCGACGGGCCAGGGTTCGTCATAAACCGAGCATGCAACTGAGGAGGCTGTGATCGCGTGGAACGCGCCCCAGCCGTACCATCCCGTCGCCGTGCCCTTCATCAACCGTGCGCTCGAGAACTGGGGCGGGCTCAACTGGGAAGACCGCTTTCACCACAACGACAGGTCACGTGCACAGAGGGGCGGCATTGGAGCTTCGCTGCAGCGGGGTCTGGTCATGACGCGGAAGAAGGCAGAGACACAGCGTCTGCCAGCCGAGTGCTACGACGTCAGGCCGAAGCCGCGTGGCCACAACTGACTGCAACAGACTGTCTTCATGTGTCTAGACTCTACCGCGGTGCGCTCCGTGCACATAGGTGCCAGCGCGCTCCGCGCGGTATCTAGCCAGCGCGCTCCGCGCGTGTGTGTCTAGCTAGCGCGCTCCGCGCGTGCGGTGTCCAGCTAGCGCGCTCCGCGCGTGTCCGGGTAGAGCACCGGCGCGCTCCGCGCGCATGAGAATCCAGTGCTTATGCTCATAAGCACTAAAAGCTCGTTTCTGCAGCTTGGGGCCCGCGCTCCGGCCGCTCCTTGGCTCCTGGCCGTCTCTTCCGAGCGGCTTTGCGCGCCCCCAACATTCCCCTGACAGCAGCGCCTCGCGGTGTGGGCTGCGAGGTAGGTCACTCGGGGTGACCCAGGGGGCGGCGGGGGAGCACTCTTCCGCCGGAGTATCGACGGTCTTCCCGCTACTCGCTCGTAGCCCACCACCTTCCCGGCAGCCCCACCCGCTCGGTTTGTCCTCACTTCTCCCCCCCCCCCCCCTTTCAGGCGAGGCCCTGGCCACCAAACTCGCGCTCGTCGCTCCGGGAACGGGCAGCAGCGCGACGCTTTTCGAGAGCGAGCGGCGGCGGCGGCTCAGCACCAACCTTTGCAACGCAGGGGCTGGCTGCGTGGGCCCCCACCACCGCGCACCGGACTCCGTCGGGCTCGCGTCTCCCTACCTCTCGCGGGAGCTGAGGGGAGCGCAGTGTGTGTCTGCGTCTGTGTCTGTGTCTGTGTCTGTGTCCCTGTCGTGTCGTGTGTGTCGTGTGTAACTCTCGCACTGGCCACTGCTCTATCTTAGCTCTCGCCACAGGCTCTCTCAGCGCCTCGCCCTCGCCCCTCGGGGCCCTCCCCGCCCGCACGCTCGACACACGACAGAACCCGGACGACGTGCGTTTTTGCTTCTCTACAAAACACGCACACCCACGCCCGCCCCAGTGAGCGGACCCAGCGCCATCGAGAAGAAAGACTCTTTGGCGAGCCAACGCAGCCGAGCGAGATAAATTCTCCATAAAAGAGAGCCTAGCCGCTATAGCGGTGCAGAGCGCGAACTCGCCGTACTGAGCCTAGCGCAGCGCGAACTCGCCGTCTGAGCCTAGCGCAGCGCGAACTCGCTCCTGTTCATAGCTGCGCAACCCTAGCGAGCTCCATTTTTGCAAAAATCTCTCTTGACACTCACTGTTCAGAGTAAGAGAACTTTACAATGAAACTCCTCTCACGACACTAGGCACGGGAGTGGCGCGAATTGGCACAAAGAGTGTCGCGCAGGGCTCAACGGTAATACACTAGAGGAGAAAAAGAAAACGACTTTTGGTCGTATCCAGGTAACTTCTGCCTAGCGGCGAAGCATGCTGGGCTTGATCTCGCTGACCAGCAGCGGTGCGCTGCTTGCGGACCCCGTGGCTTTGCCCTCCTGCCGTGGGGCAACGCGCTCGCCCCCGTCGCCCGTGCTGCTCGCTGCGCCCGCGCCCAACCGGCGCGATGCGCTCGCTGGCGCGGCCCTCGCCGGCGCTTCGCTCGCGGCGACGCCAACTAGTGCGCAGGCCGCAGCCAAGGCGCCCACGTGGGCGCCAGTTCAGCTTCCGCTCGCAACCGAGGCGCCCATTCTCTTCGACATCGAGTTCGACGAGGCCAACCCGAAGAACGGCTTCATCGTGGGCAACAAGGGCACCTTCCTGCAGACCACGGATGGCGGCAGCTCCTGGCAGGCCAAGTCGTTCGCCAACCTGGACCCGGACGAGGAGATCAACTACCGCTTCACAAAGATGAGCTTCCGTGACGGCGAGGGCTGGATCATCGGCAAGCCCGCCATCCTGCTGCACACCCGCGACTCGGGCGCCTCGTGGGAGCGCGTGCCGCTCTCGCCAAAGCTGCCCGGCGACCCGTACAACGTGGTGGCGCTCGGGCCGGGCAAGGCGGAGATGTCCACCTCGGCAGGCGCCATCTACACCACCGACAACTCTGGCCGCAACTGGAAGGCCCAGGTGCGCGAGACGATTGACGCGACGCTCAACCGGGTCTCTTCGTCGGGCGTGCAGGGCGCCTCGTACTTCTCGGGGAGCATCAACGACATCCAACGCGACGCGGACGGCTCGTACCTGGCGGTCTCGTCGCGCGGCAACTTCTACCTCACCTACCGGCCCGGCGACGAGTTTTGGATCCCTCACAACCGCGGGTCGTCGAGGCGCGCGGCCGACGCGAGCCGGCCACCCGCTGCCGCTGGGCGCGGCTACTGACAGGTCCCTGGCACGGCTGTAGGCGCATCACTTCGATGGGGTGCTCGCGCGGCAGCGGGCCGCCGTGCGAAGGGCGCCCCCTCCCTCCCACCCCTCGCCTCCCTAACTCTCAGGTTCGTCAAGTCGCGCCTCGCCGACGGGCTCTGGATGTCGACGGCGGGCGGAGAGATCTCAAAGACGACGTCGGGCCAGCCGGTGGACACGCAGCTGATCGACATCCCCTTCGACCGCTGCCAGATCAAGTCGGGCGGCTACGGCATCCTCGACGTCCTCTTCCTCAAGGTTCAGCCGCCCTCGCAGCCGCGGCCGCCCACCCCCCGGCCTCCCCTCCTCCGACCCTAACCCTGACCCTAACCCACACCCAGCCCCCGGCCTCCCCTCCTCCGACCCGCGCCCGGCGCCGCCTCGCCGCAGGACTCCAACAAGGCGTGGGCGGTCGGAGGAGGCGGGACCATCTTTGGCTCCACCGACGGAGGCAGGTCCTGGCAGAAGGACAAGTCGGCGGACGACTTGCCAACCAACCTGTACAAGATCAAGTCCTTCTCCAACGGGCGCGTCTACATCCTCGGCTCAAACGGCGCGCTCTCCCCTCGCCGCGCGCTCGGGCCGCAGACCTGCACGCGGCTGAGCACTGCCCGCCGCCGCAGGCGTCCTCCTCTCGAACACGGCCTAGGCACGCCAGCCCCCTCCTCCTCTCTTGGCGGCTCCGGCAGCGCCCTCACCGCTTGGGCCTGCTCAGCATCGTAACGACAGCGTGACGCTCCGAGGGAAGGGCATCTGGGAGCGGCCTGTCGGTCGGCGCCGGTGCCGGGCCGGGTCCTCCAAGGCCACTACGTAGATTTGCACAGGCTTTGGCGCATGCGCTCATGGGGAGGGCCGGGGGAGCGGGCGGTCGGTGGGGCCGTGCGCTTGTGTGGCATTTTGAGATTGAGTGACGCGCTCCCTCCATGATTCTTGATCGTGGCGCGAGAACGAGAGGTACGCGCGCCTATGTGTGTTCAAAAATTTCGATAGCACACTGGGCTCACATTACACATATACCGCCACGGGGGTGACGCGGACGAGGACGGTGGACGCGCTCACGCACACGTCCGAAAAAAGAGAGTACAGACAATCAGAGGCTAGTTCCATTTCACTGTGGCACAGCTCGCGTTACAAAACCTTGATTTTGACCATTGCGCGAAAAAGGTACATCTCGGTGCCTTCCAGAGGCAGCTGCGACCCCGCCGAGTGGACGGTAACGCACAGCAGGTGGCGCGGTGCGTTACCGTCCACTCCGCTGGGTCGCAGCTGCCTCTGCGCGTCCTGGGGATGTACATTTGTCGCGCGCCGGAGACGACTCGACGCCGCTGAGATCGGAGATCAAGCTCTGACAGGTCGCACGTCGCTCCTTTGACGCCGACGTGACTCACCCGTGCAGATCACATCAGGACACGGTCTCGACGCGCTCGGTACGACGCCTGCGACCCGTCTCGGGTCAGGTGGCACGACGCTCATCGCGCCTACCAGCGCTGCCGTGCAGGTTGCCACGACGAGGTCGAGCACGCTTCTATACGCTCGCCGAGCCTTCCTTTCCATCCCATTTGGCAGCCTGGGAACGGTGGCGGTCAGAGGCAAAGCATACGAGGGGTGGTGGAACCACATGTCACGGCTACTGCCGGCTCGACCCCACGATAGCCTCCGAAGGCTGACTTTGAGGCACCATCATCGGACGATGTCGACGAGTTGGGTCGCTCTCGCGGTAGCCAGATGACCTCTCATACTAGTATCATCGGCCATGGCCGCAGGAAGCGCGGGGGAGGGCGCTGGGAGCAACACGGAGCTCCGTTGGACGTTTTCTCTTTTCAAGATTTTAGCGTGTCAGGGGGAGTGAAATGGAACTAGCCAGGAGGAATACCACAAACTCATACCATACACAAACTCATACCAGAACAGGAACGCACGAAAAAAGAGATACATACCAGAGCACGAGAGAAGAGACCAGGCGGGTCAGGCCTGACTCTTGAGCCCAACAGCAAGAGTCAGAGCAGACAGGCGCCTTTCGGCGCGCTGCCCGCCCTCAAACCTCCATGCGCTAGAGGCAACAAAACTGGCCGCACCACCCCGCCACTCTCGGCTCCGCGCGCAGCGCGTCGCCATCGGGGTCGGGGAGGGGGGTGGGGGAGGGGGAGGTTACATGCATCCCCGCAGGGTTGCGCCGCCCGCCGGCGGCGCTCTCTACACAAACGATCCTCTGCTCCGCGCGATAGAGCATGAAGAACAAGCCGCCGATTCAGCGGCGTCGGCCCCGCACGGCGCCCCCGGCCGCCGGCAGCGCCCTCGGCGCCTCGACGGCGGCGCGGCACTCGGCGACGAGCCCGCTGGTGATTGCGAGGAAGTTGGTCAGCATCTCGTACCTCCGCCGGCGAGAGAGGCGGAGGAGGGCGGCGGCGCGCCTGCGGGGAGGGCTCGTGGGCGGTTCGTGGACGGCCTCCGCTGCCGAGCACCGCGACGGGAGGAGCGGAGGGGGTGGAGGGAGGGAACGGAGAGAGGAAGGCGAACGAGGGGGGGGGAGTCGCGGACAGGGGGAGGGGAGAGGGAGGGGAGAGGGAGGGGAGAGGGAGGGGAGAGGGAGGGGAGAGGGAGGGGAGAGGGAGGGGAGAGGGAGGGGAGAGGGGGAGGGCGGCCGCGCGCCACGAAGCGAGCACGCCGGCGGCGAGCAGCAGCTGCGCGGAGATGCGGTGTGCGAGGGCGGGCCGCCGCCGCACCGCCTCGGAGATGAGCGCGACGAAGCACGGGATCACCGAGCGCAGCGCCTCGCGTAGCTCTGCGTACCGCGCCGCGCAGCTCTCGCGCCCGTGCACGAGGACGCACTCGTCGAAGGCGCCCTGCGGCTGCTGCGGGTCGAGCGTCTTGAGGTGCCACTGGATGAGCGGGTCGCGCGGCTTGAGCGAGCGCGCCAGCTGCCCCTGCACCTGCTGCACCGCCTCGGTGAGCACCTCGGCCGCCGTCCAGGGCTCTGCGGCGAGCCGCTCGGCGCCCCTCTCCCACCGACCCTCGAGCGAGCGGACGAAGCGCTGCAGCTGCCCCTCCGCGTCCATCCAGACCAGCTCCCGGATGATCCGGTGCCGCCGCGCCACCTGCTCGCGCGAGGGCGCCCAGTACCTCGCCACCTGCCGCTGCGGCGCAGCGCCCGCCGCCGCCGCCGGCGGGCCGTCGCGCACACGCCGCCGCGTGAGCGCGACGGCGAGGATGTCGGCGACGCCGTCCGAAAGGCCGCGACGCACCCACGCCGCCGCCCGCTGCAGCCGCCTGCGCTTGGACTGAGGGAGAGCGTCCTCTTGCGGAAGTCGCGCGAGCGGCGCCGCGTGCGGCGGGTCGGAGCGGAGGAAGGGCGGCGCCGAGCGGGCGACCGGGGGCGCGGAGGAGCACGCGAGCCCCGGGCGGGTGCCGAGAAGCGCAGTGGGTGAGGCGGCCGCAAAAAGGAGCAGCATACACACCGAGATTGATGGCGCGTGAGCTCCCTCCGGGGATTGGATAAGTCATCACCGCACCCGAGAGTTGGAGTAATTTCTTTTGGCTACTTCGCGGAGGCTGTCCAGATACAGGGGAAATTTGCAGCAGGCCTCAAATACTGGGACACTAAAGATTTCCCTGTGAGATATGGCGCAGTAATAATACTTCAATACTCCGAGCGATGGTTGGTACCGCAGATACTTCGATCGATACACGATACTCGTGTTGACGCACCCGGTGAGTATCACAGTACTCGATCCACGCCGGCGAAGTAACCCAGTATCACAGAGCTAAATGCCAAGTAATAATACTGCAACTGGGCGCTACTTGGTCCTCCAGGAGTATCCCAGTATCCGCATCAGAGATGGCCAGTATCCAGCAGTATCCCGCAGTATCCTGCAGTATCATGCAGTATCCCAGTATCCGGGGTCGGCCCTCGAGCGATGCATTGCGCTGCGGCCGCAGTCGCACGTCCAGCAGCGGGATGCGAGGCAGCAGCTAGGTGGGGAGGAATTGAGCCAATTGAGCAGCGTGCGCAAGCGAAGACTGCCGTAAAGTGTGTGCCCGCGCCCTGCCGGCGCAATGGTGTAAACGCGTGTGCAAGGGCTGGCGGGGTGGGGAAGGCGGCAACGGCACGAGGTGGGCGAAGACGGCTGAGGCGCCAGTGCTGTGGAACTGAGGGAGAGTGTCGTGGCAGTGCACTGGTGCTGGTGCTGTGTGGGGAAGAAGACTCACATCGGGGAGGCGTCACGGCCGCGAACATTGAGCGCAGCAAGGTGGTCACGTCCTGCGGCGCACGCACAGGAATCATAGTACACGGCCCCAATCGGCCGCACACCGCCACACAGCAGGCTCTGGTAACCGGCGCTCCTCTTTGCTTGGCGCCGGACCGTCTCGAGTGAACCCACCGGTGTGGGCGCCGCCGCTGAGCATCACGGCAAACGGGTGACGGACCTACACATAAACTGAATCACCTCGGCCGACCCTGCCGCTGCGGCCGACGATGTCGGATGCTCTCGAGCACTCTCCAGCGCCGGGCGCGGTCCTGACACAGCCGGCCGTGCTTCACCGCCGCTGTTCAGCTCGGCGGCAGAAATGGCAGCGGATACGAGCTCTTATCCTCGGCAGCGTGCACCTCGATCCTGTACCGTGTTTGTTATGACCCCCCCCCATGAACACACCAGTGAGGGAGGGCGAGACGATCGAGGGGTCCCGTATCATGCGGAATCGACCCTATCCAGTGCTCAAGTGCTCATTACGCACTTGTGCCGTTGTGCGTTCACGCGACACGACCCTTGCGATCGTTTCATCCCATCAACTGTTCAAGGAAAAACTAAAAGCGACACCCCCAATGCCCCAAACCTAAATTAGCGGACGGAGCCAGCCCTCTTGTGGCTTCGACTCTACACGCTATTTCGACAACAGTCCTGGACATGTCTATCAGAACTTCCCTGGGGGTGGGAGCCGCTAAACATAATTCCCCGGGGCGGTCGCCGCTGCCGCCCCCGGGGCGGTGTCGCCGCTGCCGCCCCCACAGGGCGGTTTCGGCAAGTTTCATTATGAGTGGCCAGTTCGAACTATGAGTCAAGGTATGAGTTGTCGATTCGACTCTCGGGGCCGCAGCCATTGCTGCCCCCGTCCCCCCCCTCGGGTTCGTCAAGCGCCCGCCGTTCAAGTTTCGGGCGCTCATGCCTAAGTGAGGGTGTGAACGGGAATGTGCCACCCTGAGAACGAGCAGCAAAACAGTTTCCTAAAGAGGAAAGGAGAAGAAAGAAAGCGGCGCAGGCCTGCCCTCGTCCCCGTACGGGAGAGAGAGCCAGATGAGTCTTTTGACTATTCTTGACCTTTTATATGTATTATATTATCCTCTTGTGTAGGATCCGGTTTTTGCCTTTGATGTCGTGCGATGCCGGTTTTTAATTCTTCTCAAACAAGGTCTGTGAAGACTCGTACGTCCGCCATTGCTGGCTGACCTTTTCTGATGCACACCACGGCACGATGAAGCACACGCGCAGGCTCGCCCTGGCCGGCCGGCCCGAGGCGCTTGTCCTGAGCATGACCGTCACGGGCGTCGTCGTTGGAGTGCTCAGCCATCTGCACACGCAGCGCTCGTTCAAGCTCCTCTGCTCGATCGATCCGGGACTCGCCAACCCGCTCCCTCTGCACGTCGACACGGCCGCGAGCGTCGAGCCCTTTCTCCGATCCCGCGACGCGGCCGCCGGACCGCTCCGGCCGGGCTGCCACTCTGAGGTGACGTGGCACGGAGCAGAAGAGGAGCCGACCCGCATCTCGGTCCTCCACCTGCACGGCTGGTCCGCGAGCCCGCTCGAGATTGACCCAGTCGACGCCCGGCTCGCAACCAATCTCCGGGCCAACCTGCTCCGCTTTCGCCTCTCTGGCCACGGACTCGCCTCGGCCGACGGGTACGAGCTATACGCCAACGCGACGAGGGCGACGCTGCTGCGGGACGTCGCGCAGGCGTTTGCATGCGGCAGGCTGCTGGGGAGGCGCGTCCTGCTGATTGCGAGCTCGACTGGTGCCACCCTCTGCTTGTGGCTGTGCGCCCAGCCGCTGTGGGCAAACGACGTGGTTGGCCTCGTCGCGCTCTCTCCCGCCCTCGCGCTGCGGGCTCGCTCTTACCACGCCCTCAAATACCTCGTCGCGCTCTTGCCGGCGGCCGCCTCCGAGTGGCTCTTCCGCGCCATCGTGGGGAGAGAGTTTCGCATCAACGTGAGCGGCGCCCCCGGCCTCCCTCCACCCACCGATGCCACCGGCACCAATAGAGGCCCGAATTCCTCCGCCTCAGGTGAAAGCGCACACACTGGTCGACGCCACCGAGAAGCGGCGAGCCTGGACCCTGGTGTACCCGGCGGCGGCGCTGCGCCACATCGTCGAGCTCTACCTCTCCTTTGAGCTCAGCATCACGGCGAGGGATGTGCTGGCGCCCGTGCTGGTGCTCGCCAACGAGGCGGACCCAGACGTCGACTTTTACAGCACGCGTGCCTTTTTCGGGGCGGAGAACACGACGCAGCTCTCGCCACTCCCGGGCGAGCATCCGCATTGCATCACCGGCCGCATCAACGCGCCGAGCACCGTCGACGCCGTGGTTGCGCTCGCGACCAAGTTTGCGACGAGGGCCATCGGGGATGCGTCGGGGCCCGAGCGGCGCAGCAGGACGGCGTCCTACGCGGCTCGCCTCCGGCCATGGTGAGTGAGCGACGCTCCTTCTTGCTCTGTACACTCGACTGCAGCCTGCTCCGTGCTCAACCTCACTAGCCTCCACCCCCTCCCCGGCTGCCCGACGTCGCTGCATTCAAATCAGACAGAGTCCTGATCGACATCATCGCACTCTGCGTGTACAACATGCCTGTACATTCTCCACTGCCATGGCGTCCTGCCCGCGCGCAGCACCCTAGCAACAAAACTTGTGTGGGGTGTGACACGTAAATATCTCGCGGGGTTTCGGTGTGCACATGCATGCTACATGTGCATGCAGAGACTAGCTCCGCGATAGCCACCGATAGGTCAAGCGAAAGGAATGTGAGGCAACAGAGATCAGAGCCAGATAAAAACTCATTGGGGGGGAGAGAGACTCATATATTTTGCAAAACGACAGCCGGAGAGAGGAGATATGTGTCGCGCGCCGAGGTACAAACGTCGAAAAGATCGTCTCTGTCTGTAGCCTGGCGCTTGTGCACCGTCTGTGCCGCGTCAGGTAGGTAGGTAGAACCGCGTCCTTCCCCCTCGCGCATTTTTATAACTGAAAGAGCAAGTAGATAGAGCTCTACGCTGCGCGACCCGCTCGCGCCAAACCCCAGGACGGGCAAGGTTGTGGCGCCACATGGACTAGTTGGTCAGTCGTTCGATGGAGACAACATTGCGGTCTTTGGCAACAAGGACCACTGTGCGCTCCCCCCCCCCCCTCGGGCCCGGGCTCCTCAGCCCATTCCTTGGGCACGAATCTGAGCACCTCCTCCTCCCCAGATCGCGAGCTGTGGTGGCGGCAGAGCTCCTTCAAGGGCAAGGAGATCACGACCGAGGCGCAGGCCGAGGGTGCCATCGAGGGCTCTGGCGATGACTACAAGGTGGCCGACTTTTTCTCGACCGACTTCAAGTACCGGCGCTTTGGGGTTGTTGAGGCGGCGCCGCGCAGCGTCTCGGTGCTGGGCGGCGCCCAGCGCCTCGCACGGGGCAATCACTGGAGCGTGAGCAAGGCGGGTACTTCAGGCGACGACGTGCCCGCAGAGATGAGATGAGCCAGCGACACTTCGATGCCAGGTTTTGCCGCGAGCTCTCGCGGGGGGGGAACCGCCGACGCCGCTCATCCAATCCGAAACGGGCAGCGCGCGGCACATAGCGCCGGGTAAGACGCTCTCACTGGATGGCGTCTCCATCGCCGTGTCTGAACGCGACCGTGCGCCTGATCCGCCGCTCGGCCACGCCGGGCAAGAGGCAGATCGATCTCGCCTGTGCCCCGCTGCGGGACCCGCTCGCACCGCTGCCCAGGACGGGGAGGGTGGTTGCGCCGTCTTTCGACGGAGATGGGGTCGCGGTGGACGGCAGGATGGACCACTACCGCGAGCTGTGGTGGCGGCAGACCTCCTTCAAGGCCAAGGAGATCACAACTGAGGCGCAGGCGGAGGGCGCCATCGAGGGCTCGGGCGATGACTATAAGGTTTTTGGGGGGGTGGGGGGGGGGGGGGGGTAGCGCTCTCACGCCCCTCTGCCCGTCTGCCCGCCTCGCTGGCTCGCCCGCTCCTCGATTTTTACGACGCCCAGCTAATCTGAGTAATCTCAAATAATAAATAAATAAATAAAAACGGACACCTCTACTGTGAGATGGGTAAAAAGGAGAACAGGTCCCCGCCCTTGCGATCTTTGTGCAGGGTGGTCGGCGACTAGCCCAGTGCGGTACAGGTGGTACAACGTCTCAGATTCCTAGAAGGGAGCTGACGCCGAAGCGCCGCCACCTTGAGCAGTGTACATGTTACACCCCCTGCGTCGCGCTGCACGTCCCATGCTGCGCGGATCGAGCGGTGCGCGGATCGAGGCGGAGCGTCTCGAGCGCTGAAGTATATCGGCGCACCCCACACCCACGAGTGGGCTGTCGAGGGGCGCGCGTCATATTGCGCCGAGGCACGCCCTGCTCCGGGCCGTGCGACTGAAGAAACGTCCGTCTAGAAGCACAGGATCTTGTCCGCGTTTGCATACATTGCGAGCGCCGCCGGGTCGGTGGCCGCCTTGATGGAGCAGTTGGGGCGCGGGCCCACGCTGCTCATGATCGCGACGTCCGTGATGCCACGGCTGCAGGGTGGGTGTGGGATCGGGGGCAGGATCGGGAACGGTGGCAGGGCAGGTGGGATCGGGATCGGGGGCAGGTAGGGCGGGGGAAGGTGGAGAGAGAGCCGATGCAGCGCCGGGGCGAGACTCACGCGTCGGCACAGAAGGATCAGACGGTCCAGGTGACCCGATTTATGTCTTGCATGCATGGGTCGTCGAGTAGCTTGGACATCGGCGGCAGCCCAAACGCGCCGATCGAACGCAGGACCTTGTCCTCCACAACCCAGCCGCCCTCGGCCATGAGGACGAAGTCAACCTTGGTCGTTGCGTCGCCCTTGAGCTGCGCGAAGCCATTGGTGACGGCGACGTGGACCTTGGTGGCGTCGCACGTGCCGCTCGAGATCAGGATCATGAAGCGTTGGCCCTCCTTCTTTTTGGCGAACATGGCCAAGCGTTGCCGGGGCTCTTGATGAGTGCTGGGGGGAATGGGTTCGAATTCGAGGGGTGTCGGCAGCCGTCACAACCGATGGAAGAAGGCTAATCGCAGGGCGGACAAGAAATTAGATTTCGCCGACAATCGCACTCCCTCTTCACATGTTGCCGCCCGAGGCGAAGAAGCCCGTGTCGAGGAGCGACGCGATCTCGGCCAGGAAGGCCTTGCGCTTGCTGCTGTCGGTCGTCAGCGGCGTGAGCTGGTCCAGCTTCGAGAGGAAGGGTGCCTATGGCACGCTCGGCCGCGCCGGTGACGCCCCGCCGCTCGCCACACGCCCGGGGTGGGGGTGGGGGTGGGGGAGGCGCGCCCGCTCAAACTTGAGCCGCGCCTGCACCACCTTTGGGAAGAGGGGCTTGAAGAGGCCGACAAAGGCCTGCGGGAGGGCGAGGAAGAGGGCGGGACAGGTCATCAGGTGCACGTCTGCGTCGCCGCGACAGGCGAGAGCGGCACCGCGGCGGCACTCCGAGTGCAGCGGCTCACGGGAGGCAGGGCAAGGCTGGGCGAGATAAGTGCTGCGTGCGCGGGTGTGCGTGAGAGTATGAGGGAGCGACGAGTCTGTGTCCGCCTGCAGGATGAATGGCAGGTTGAGGATGAGAGTCGGCCCGGCGAGGGAGGGGTACAGCTTCTCGTACGACTTGGACGAGGCGGTCAGGCCTGCGAGGCAGCGCCCGGCGGGGTGCGGTCGCCGTGGCGCGAGGGTGAGGCGGCGGCGGCGGCGGCGGCCGGCGGCGGCGGCGGCGGGCGGCGGCGGCGGCGGCGGCCGGCGCACCTTTTGCAAACTGCGGGTCGGGAGCCTTGCGAGTGCCGGTGATGTCGTTTGCGAAGATGACGTTGCACAGGCGGCCCGTCCGCTCCGAGGCCGCGTTGACCACCAGGTAGTGCACCTCCTTGACGTAGAGCAGGAACTCGGTCAGCTGGTCGACAGAGACCTTGGCCATCATCTCCTTGTCCTCAATCTGCGAGGCGCGGACGAGGTAGACGAGGTCGCCCTGATCGGTGCCCAGCGTGAGGATGTTCTTGGTGTCGATGAACGGGTTGATCACCGCCGCGTGCGGAGCCGCCGCTCGCACGGCCTCGTTGTCCCAGCCGCCGCCCGCCGTCGCCTTGGCCACCGCCTCGGCGGCCGCGTCGACAATAGGCTTCCCCGCTCCCGTGCGCCACGCAACCGCCTCCCGCAGGTTCGCCTTGGCCTCGGCCGCGTCTGGGAACGCGAGCGCGAAGCGCAGGCGGCCGATTTCAGGCATATCCGGAGCAACAGAGGCGAGCGAGTCGATGAGGCCTCGGTTGGCGTCGAGCAGCGACTGGAGCTGCGCCTGCATCGTCGCCGACGGCACGCGTGCAGCGGCGTGGCGTGGCGGCGGCGCCGCGCGCGCGCCGACGTGCAGCGCGCTCGCCTGCCCGGCGACGGCAAGCAGCAGGACGAGCGAGCGCATGCGCAGCAGGGAGCCTGTCGAGGTCGAGAAGCACTGGCCAGAAGAATTCTTGAAAGCACTAGCGCACGACACTAGGCACGGGACTGGCGCCCACTGGCACTACCACAGGTACACCACGGGAGCCGCCTAAGCGACAGAAGAATTCCGTCGCTCGCGCGGGGGGGTGGGGCCGGGGGCCGGGGGGGGCGGCGGGGGGGAGGGGGCCGCACGCAGGAGCAGTCAGTCACACACCTACTCCGGCCCCCCCCCGTGTCCCACCCCACCGAACAGAAGAAATATACCCGAGGTAACCGACTTTTACCCCCCGCCGCACGTCACCCACACCGACGCTGCGTACCGGTGCCGCCCCGGGCACGGCCGCACCTCGTGCATCACTCTGTCCGCACGGAACACCGCCAAGGTGTCCAGCCGCGGGATCACATCAACGGCCGGCGAGCGCCCCGCTGCGCGAGCGGCGGCAGCGTCCGAAGAGGGTCCGCCCTCCTCGCACGCGCGCGGGATGTGCAGTCTGAGCGCGCCACCGTCCTCCTCTGTCCACCCGGCGTTCAAGAAGTAGATGAAAGTGAGGACGCGGCCAAAGTCCCGCCCCGCGCGGCCGTCGCCATCAGCGTTGTCGATGTGGACGCGGTGAAAGGAGCCGCCGCCCGGGTACACGGCCACCATCAAGTCTCCTCGGCTGCTGAAGCTCAGCGGCTCGCCGTTTGGACCGCCGCCAAGCGGACCGCGATCGCGCTCATCCAGCAGGCCGAGCTGCGCGACCGTCTCAACTGCGAGCCGCTCGATGGCCGCGTCGAGGGCGAGCAGGGCCTGGGGAGGTTGGGGCTGGGGTTGGGATTCGGGTTCGGGTTGATGGCGAGCAGTGGTGTACGCTCAGGATGGATGTCGGCCCCGAGGACTGTATTCCGCCCCTCTACCTAAGGCCTGCGTCTTTGCGTGCAGCCGGTGGCCGGGATCATCGGTGAGCATCGCGCAGAGGTCGGTCCGCTGCTCCGGGTCCGGCGGCACGCGTCTGCCCTCCTTGACGAAGCCCCTCGGCGCGAGCTCGCCGTCGGCGTACAGCGAGGCTGCCTCTGCCGCCGCGGCAGCTCCGAGCTCGGGACTCAGGCCGCACCTGCACTGACAGAGGCCCCGCTCGGCAATCGCTCGGGCCACCAGCCGGGCACCCGCCTCGTCGCGTAAGCTTCCGAGGTCCACCTCGAGGAAGGGAGGAGCCTCGAGGCGCGCTGTGGGAAGCAGCGCGTCAGCGAGCGGCCCACCGCGTATCTGCTCGGCGCGCGCACTGCCAGGGTCGATTGACGGCGGCGACTCGCGGTGGCCCGTCATCCGAGGCGATGCCTCTTGTTAAAAACACAACCACGGACCCAAGTCGCACAAGCTCAGACAGTCGAGAAAGGGATAGGCCCAGGGCGAGTCGAGAAGCACGCGAGGAACAGAAGCTTGTTCACAGCCTTGTGATCTGTGATCTGTGAGGGTCCGCCCGCAGGCGCATTTTGTATACCGAGGCGGTGCCCGGTGCCGAACCTGTCGGACCTTAAGACAGCATTGTAGATCCCTGGGCGAGGGTGGTGGAGGGGGGCGGTCCGGCGGCGGAGCACCCACCTCCTCCCGGCGCGCCGGTCGGTAGGCAGGATGTCATCCCCCGTGATCCAGACTGCCCATGGGGCTGACTGTCGGCGCCAAACCACCTCCCACCGAGGCGGGCAGGTTCCACGCGTTCCCAGACAGCCCCATTGGAGGTAGGCCGCTCGTCTAGCCAATCAGCCTTAAGCGAGCGGCCTGGCCGTTGGAATGGCCCGGGTGGAGAGAGGGGCGGCGTCGGCTCGGAAGCGCGACTGCAGCCACGGGGACTGCCCGCCCACTCTCGTCGGGTTGAGGGGAGGACAACTGTCCCTGACGGCGAACCTCAGTTACGAGCCGCCCTCCCCTCGAGACGCGAGGCCAGCGCACTCGGGGCCAGCGTGCACCGTCCCACACGCCTCACGCGGCCTCTGGCTGGAGCGGGATCGCAAGCGAGTCCCCCAGGCCGGCGCGCGTCTTCCGAGAGAGGAGCGGGAGCGAGGGACCTCCTTAGTAAGCCGGCATGCAGGCGCATGCACGGCCGTTCAGAAACTTTCCCAGCCGTTGGAATGGCTGCGCTCCCGCCCCTCACCGGGCCGCGAGGGTGGGGAGGGAGGCGTGAGGCGCGAGGTGAGGGGGCGCGGGGCGCGGGGCGTGCGTGGGACGCGAGGCGTGAGGCGCAGGGCGTGGGGCGGGAGGGCGCGGGGCGTGGGGCGGGAGGGCACGGGGGCAAGGTGTTGTGTGTGTGTGTGTCTGTATGTGTGTGTGTGTGTTTGTTTGTTTGTGCGAGGGCAGGGCGGGGCAGGGCAGGGCGGCGGCGAGCGGCGAGCGGCGTCGGCGAGATCGGCGATGAAGAGAGGCGATGGTGACGTACACGGCGGCAGTGTTCACGGCAGCAGCGCCGGTGGCGGCCCGCGCAGCGGCGGCGGCGCCCTGAGTGAGGCAGACTGCCCTGCACAGCCTGCTGGGCACGCTCCCGACGAGCGGCGCGCCATGCGGGCCCGCCGCGGGCGGTTTCGGGCGGCGAGCCGACACGCGTGTCGCCGGCGTAGACAGCACTGGCGAAGCGAGGCGGCTGGCGCCGGCCCCGGAGGCGGCTGCAGTAAGAGCAGCGAGGCAGAAGTCACTGTCCAAGGCGTACTGAGCAGGCTGCCATCGAGCAGCGCGCCATGCGGGCCTGCCGCCGGCGACGAGATTGGAGAGCCGACAGGCATCGAAGAGGTAGGTACTGAGGAGGGCCATCGCGCCCGAGGCGGTCCGCGCCGGCCCTGCAGGCCGTCTCAGAGAGCCTGGCGAGGCTGTACAGAATGCCAAGAGCATACTGAGCAGGCTGCCGTCGAGCGACGAGCCATGCTGGTTCGTCGCAGGCGATGAGGTCGAGGAGCCGATCGGAGCGTCGCAGAGGCTGCCGACCACTGCCGTTCGCCCTCGGGCCCAGGGGTGGAAGGCAAGCTTCCTGGCGTTTCTGGCGAGCGTCCAGACGTCGCAGAGCATCCGGCAGGCGCGCAGCGCCCCAAATTTTTGCTCACCGCACGGCCGTGCGAGCCGTCGGTCGGTGGTGATGGTCGGCGTCGGCGCGCGCCGCCCAACGCGGCGGCGGTGGGCGTCATGTGGCGGGCGTGGGAAAGAGCATTGTCCGAATTGCGGCGGACGTCCCTCGAGCCTTGTTTCACAGCCTTGTTATTACAAGAAAATACGTCCTATGGCGCTGTGCGCTGGTCTGTGAGAGGTTGAGGTGCGAGCCCTGGAGGCCCTGGGGATGGGGTGAGACTACCCGCGGGCCTAGAAGGCCCGCGCGCAGGGGGGTGGGACATTGAGACCGGTCATGAATGAGTGCGCGACACGCATGTTGCGAGCAGCGTTGTTGATGTTTTGCGCGTCGCCACAGACGGCGGCGCGCGAGAGCTGTTGCGAGTGGTGCTGGGCGAAGCCCCGGGCGCTGCCGGAGGCTGTGCCGTAGTCGGTGCGGTCGACGGCGCTCGGGCTGCCGACCTCTTTGGCGAAGTTGAAGATGGTTCTCTTGGTCGGCGGCGCAATGCCGCCCTGGCTTTCGACGAGACAAATTCACAGGAACAGAAGAATTCCGATTCAAGACTGCCGGGTGGGGGGGGGCACGCATGAGCAATCAGTCACACAACCACTCCGGTGCCCACCCCGTATCCCACCCCACCGAACAGAAGAAATATACGGGAGGTAACCCCCCGCCGAACGAACAAAACAAATCTCGCCCACCGCCGTTCTCAAGCTGCGCCGCCTCGCGCGCAAAGTCGCGCGCGGCAGCGTTGACCGCACGGCATACTCGCCCAAGTACTTGGAGCACTTGGAGCACTTGGAGTACTCGCTCTCTTTTATGTCCCACCATGCAGAGCGCATCTCTCTCTGTTGTGCGAGGCGTGAACCGCGCCATTCGCTCTCACCTGGCAACCCTGTCTGCACGTCTCGCGCGCGCGTGAACAGGGCAGGGCTCCAGGCCCCAAATGACGTGTGAGTGTTAGAGTTGTTTGGTATTGCTAAAAATCTCTCTCTCTCTCTCCCGAACGACGAGACACAAATGGGACAAGCGCCAGGATCAGCACGGCGAGCGCGAGATTGAATTCGCCGATGTGGATGATCATAACCTTTTTACAAAGACCGTCATGGGAGAGAGATTTTTAGTGTTGTTTGTTGTTGTCATGGGAGCGCGGGTGCGGCAGCAGGCGGGGGTGCCACACGGAGCGCACCACGAGAGGATCATGCGGGGAGAGGCGGGGGAGAGAGACACCGGGCGCCGCCACAAGGAGCGAACTCAGGGGCTGCCTCGTCTGTAAGGCCGCGAGGGACGCGGCGAGGAGGGCAGCACTAAAGCGGAACCCGCTGTGTCCGATCGTGCGGAAAGCCGCGCAGCAATATGGACCGAGGAAGATGAGAACCCGCCTAGAGCAACGATGGCGCACTTGCTTAGCGGCGCCTGCCTGGGAGCAGGCCAGATGGTTCCTCAGAGTGGCGGCTAGCGCGAGCGCAGACGGGGACGGCGATCAGCAAAGTGTAGCACAGGCGGCACCCGACTCCAAAGGATACGCTGAAGACGCTGAGGATGGCGCATGTCGCTGCGCTGAAGGGCTCACGCTAATGGGTGCTGGATGAGGACGGGTACGATGCACTAGCCCCAGCCGTCGGGGGGGTGTTGCCGGCACTGGTAGATGACCTCTCGGAGAAGAGCCGGAGGGACCTTGGCGCCGGGGTCACGAGGAACTTGCAAGTCGTGGCCGAGGCGGCGACGGGAGCGGTGCAGAGGTGGATCCAGCTCTCAATGATGAGGCTACGGCGCGCATAATGAAGAGAGAGGAACACATCGAGTGGCTGAGGAAGCTCTTCACTGGGGTGGAAGGAGGCCCGGCCGGCCTTGAGGGTGGAGTCGCGGAGGAGGAGGGATAACGCAGGCAACGCAGGGACGGGCCAACCAACCAGTGGGACGAACGAGGGCCGCGACGGCGGCTCAAGAGTGCGGGAAAAAAGAAAGAAAGAACCCGCAACCCAAGGGAGGGATGGGAGGACGGCACGCCGCCACCACACAGGGATTTTAAGAGTGCGGGAGCGCGGTGAAGTAATTTCTTTTATTTGAGCCTCCCCTCCCTGTTGACGGCCGGCTCTCGCCGCGTGAGATTACCTCTTGCCCTCTCGCTGATTTGTGCAGCTTAATGTCGACTCCGTCTTCGAGCAAGCGCAAGGCTCCCGAGCTCTCTGCGGCGGCAGCAGCCGAGCCGTCAGCGACGTCAAGGTCAGTGACTCCGCCCTTCAAGCCAGGCTTCAAAAGACCTGTGCCTCCGTTGTCCAAGACCCCTCCCAACCCGGCCGGCCTGTCCGAGACGGCAAAGTCCGACCTCTTCAACCCTCTCAACCTCACCGTCGAAACATCGCTGCACGATGACGACGAGGTGGTAGATGAGCCTCCAACGCCGGCGAATGTGCGCTCGATGCGGAAGACAGAGCTGCATGCCGCCGTGTGCGCGGGCGACCTGGCGGAGGCGGAGAGGCTGCTCGAGGGCGGCCATCCCGTCGAGCCCCAGGAGGAGCACGGCTTCACGCCGCTGCACAACGCCGCCGCACTGCCCGAGAAGGTCACGAGTCGGCAGCGGATGCTCGGACTGCTGCTCAGGGTCTCGGCGGACCCGACCCGCGCCGACAACGACGGGCACACCGCCTTGCACTGGGCCGCCGCCACGGGCAATGCGAACGCGATCCCTCCCCTCCTCGCGGCGGGGGCGCGGCCTGCCCAGCGGTCTGCTGCCGGAGAGACGGCCCTCCACCGCGCAGCGAGGCTGGGCAGGGTCGAGTGCATCAAGCTGCTCGCGGCGGGAGGAGGAGGAGGCGGAGGCGGCGGAGGCGGCGGAGGCGGCGGAGGCGAAGGACCGGCTTGCGTGTCGGGCAGGGAGTGCGTTCTGTGGCCCAACTTGGCGCACGCGTCGCCGCTCGACGTGGCGGGCAAGATTGGCGGGCGGGTGCACCAGCCGAACCGAATGGCGGCGAGGCGGGCGATGCTCGAGACGCAGCCGTCGTGCCGCACGCTGCTGCTGCATCACCCGGACTGCCAGCTGCACCTCACCGGCGACAGCCACCAGGAGGCGCCGCAGCGGATCAAGGCGATCCTCGAGGCGATCGGGCGGGGAGGCGGCAGCAGCGGCGGCAGCAGCGGCGGCAGCTCGCACCGCGGCGCAAACGGCGGCGCAAACAGCGTCGCGTCCTTTGAGCTCAGCGAGCTGTGCGATTTCGAGCAGGCCACCACGGCGCAGCTGACCGCCGTCCACGACGCTGCCTACGTCTCGATGGTCGCCGCCGCCGCCAGCTCGATGGCCGCCAACCCGCCGCCCTCGCCGGTCCCGCTCACGCCGATGGTGCAGCAGGCGCGGGGCGCGGCGCCCGGCGCGCTCAAGGATCCCCTCACCTCCGACACGCGCCTCTCGCCGGGGTCGTACGCCGCCGCCCGCCGCGCCGCCGGCGCCGTCTTGCGCGCGATCGAGGAGGTGCTCAGCTGCCGCGCGCGCAACGCGATCTGCGTGGTGCGGCCTCCCGGGCACCACGCCGGCGTGCGAGGCCTGACCCCCGGCTCCGTCTCGTGCGGCTTCTGCGTCTTCAACTCGGCGATGGTTGGTGCGGCGCACGCCTTGCGCGCGCTGCGGCGGGACACGCCGCCGTCGCCGTCCTCTCATCCGCAGCCGGCGGCGGTGGGAGAGGCATCCGAGGCGGCGGGGTGGGCGGCGACAGAGCGGGCGCACTTCTCGCCGCCGCCGCCGCTACACCCGCCGCTGCCGCCGCCGCAGCTGCCGCCGCCGCCGATGAGCGGGTGCGTCTCGCGCGTCGCGCTGGTTGACTTTGACGTGCACCACGGCGGAGATGCTAGCCGAGATCCTAGCCCGAGATCTAGCCGAGATGCCAGCCGAGGTCCCCGAGCTACCGAGGTGAGCCCAAGATTTGGCCCGGTTTGGGCTGCGCGCCGCGGCGCGCGGGCGAGAGGGACGGGCCGTGGCTCGCTTCCCTCCCCTCTCCTCCTCTCGCCGGCACCCCTCTCCCCCTCTCACCGGCAGCGCCGCGTGCCGGCGCTGTCAGGCGATGGCTCCGAGGAGATAGTGCGGCGCCTGTCTGCGTCGCTGCCGCCCTCCGCCCTCTTCTTCGCGTCGATCCACCTCTACGACCCCGGCGACACCGCCTTCACGCCCTTCTACCCGGGCTCGGGCGCCGCGGACGCCATGCCGCAAAACATCATCAACGTGCCCCTCCCCCCGATGTGGCGCAGCGGCAAGCTCGCCCCGCCAAAGCCGGGCCGCGGCCGCGGCGGCCTCGTCTCGCCGCGGCAGTGTGGCTGCGGGCGGGCCGAGTGGCGGGAGGCGTTTGCGCAGCGGGTCCGCTCCCCTGTCGCTCATCTGCCTCGAGGCGCGCCGCCGCCTCTTCACGCACGCCAGAGGGCGCGAGTAGGTGCTCCCCGCGCTGCGCGCCTTCGCGCCGGAGCTGCTGCTGCTCTCCTCCGGCTTCGACGGCGGCTGCGGCGACATCGGGAACTCGAAGCTCGACGCCAAGGAGTGCTACCACCAGGGGCTCGACCTCACGCCCGCCGACTTTGCGTGGGCCACCACCCAGCTCCTCGGCGTCGCCGCCGTCTGCTGCCCCGGCAAGGTGGTGAGCATACTCGAGGGGGGGTACGGGGGGTACGTCCTCAACAAGGAGGCCAAATCGGGCCTCGGCATCTCGCGCTCGAATCTGGCCGAGAATGTGGCCGCCCACCTCTCGGCCTTGTGCGGCGTCGATTGCCATGCAGACTGATGGCGATGCCGACGGAATTTAATGACTCCGAGTGACCTCTATTGACTTTGCTGGCGGCAACAGTTCCCGTACGTGTACATGTACATGCAAATAGTTGAGTACACCGCGTGTATGCCCTGCCACCGTATCGAGAGGCTCAAAAAAGTCGTTGTGGCACGGCCGCGCGCGCGACAAGAATCAAGATATGCACGCGCGTTCAGAGACTTCAGTACAGAGGACAGAGGGTTCACGGCGCGGCGGCGCGGGCGGCAGCAAGCGAAACAACAAAAAAGAGAATGTTAGATCTAGAATCAGCTCAGCTAGAGTTTTAAAACAAAGCTCCCTCACACCACGGGACTGGCGCGCACTGGCACTCTAACACAGGTGTACACCACGGGAGCCGCCTAAGCGACTCCTGCGAGGAAAAAAGAGAAAGCGGACGTGTCCAACAAGAAAGAACTGTGTGTCTTCGTTGTGAGCCTGTTTGTGTCTGTGTGTCGCTCGTGCGTGTCGTCATCATCTCTGTCTAGCGTCCACCCATACCGCGTTGGGGTGTCCAGTCCGAGCCTGGCTGTTCTTCACCTTCCTAAACTAACTAAAAGAACACAACGCACTCTCTCACATGACTACATGACAAGCGATCCCACGACAGCGATTGTGGGGACTACATGACCCGTACGTGAGGGGTGGAGGGGCCCGTCCGCAGAGCTAGGCGGCGCGGGCACCCACACACTCCCACCCCACCACCCAGAGCTCCTGTGCCACGCGCCTCGCTTCCGCGACACGGGATGGCAGGCACGACTCGGCAACCGCGAGCCGCTCACTCCCCCAGTCCCATTCCAGCATCTATCTTCCCCGCCTCCTCCACCGGGCGGATCCGCTCCCGCGCCGCCTCTCCCACCACCTCGCGGTCGCGATTGCTCCTGCAGATTTCGAAGGAGCACCGGAGGCGGAGCCACTTTAGGTTAGGTTAGGTAGGAAGGTGAATGAAGAACAGCCAGGCTCAGACTGGACACCAACGCGGTATGGGTGGACGCTAGACAGATGGATGACGACACGCACGAGCGACACACAGACACAAACAGGCTCACAAGACACTCTCGGAGCGCAAAAAAGAACACCGACACGGCTCCAGCGAGGGCGCCGTGGGGCGCGACGGCCGCGACGGGCGGGCGCGCGCCCAGGCGGACGCCCAGTGGCCGGGCGCGTCCCGGCCTCCGCCGCCGCCACCGCCGCGGCGGTGGCAGCAGCCGAGCTGTGCATCGTAAGTTACTCTCCTAAGCTGTTCTTCAGACGCACTTGCCTTCGGGGGCAACTAGGGTGGGCGTGCTTTCACAGCCTCACGAGAGTAATTAATCGTAATTCGAGACAGCAAGAGAAAACCTAACGACAAAAAAGAATTTTAGAGCAAAACTCCCTCGCACAACACTGGGCACGGGACTGGCGCGCACTGGCACTAACACAGGTACACCACTGGAGCCGCCTAAGCGACGAAAAAAAGAAAGAACTCAGGTGTAGTGAGAGCGTCGCCCCCCGACATTTGCCGAAATCAAAAACCGGGCACTCAGCCAACGGTGGTGAGCACCAGCATGGGCGGTGAGATCGTATGGGGCAACCAGACCGACAGCTTTGCGCTGTCTCACTGGGCCTTCGTGATTATAGTCGCGACGGCAATTGTGTACGACCTCCTTCTGCACAAGCTGACCCATTATTTGCAGCGCGCTGCACACGTGCATCGCGACACAGAAAAAGCCAGCTACGCTCTCCGCCCTGCCAAAACCTACCTGAAAATATGGATGCGGTTCCAAACCGAGATCATGGTCCTCGGCTGCCTGGCCTTCACCATCTGGGTCGCCAATCAGTGCGGCGGATTTGATGCGGTGGCTAAGATCAAGGGCGGTTCCACCGGGCCGGGTTGGGACGTCGTGAGGGCTTATCGCGACGCTGTGGCCCGGAGAAAGGCCTGCAAAAATGAATGTGCAGATGCGGAAAAGGGCGTGGATGACGCACACAGAAGGCTTCTCGGCGCTGCTGCGAAGAATGAAGGCTCAAGTGTCCCTCTCTACCTCAGCATGTGCCCGACTCGCTGGCCCTCAGACGGCGCAGTGATTCTCCACGTCTTTGAGCGGATCCACTTTGTCCTCTTTGTGACGGCGTTCTTCTACTTCTTCTCGCTCGCCGTCATCTACTTCCTATTCGTGAGGAGGATCAAGAACTACGGCTACGTCGAGGCGGCGATGGCGAAGGCGCGGGAGCGCAGCAAGGCCGATGTGGAGGGCGCTTCCGCCGAGCTGTCCACCGCGGAGATCGAGCTGACCGCCTTGAGCGACAAGCCGTCGATGAAGAGGGTCCAGTACCACGTCCTCGCCATGCGTTCTTTCGTCATGTCGCATGCTCCGGAAGGCTCGAACGCGGACGGCCGCTTCCTCTCTGTGCGCGCGTTCCTGCAGCGCACGACCACGACGGACATTGACGCGCTCATCTCCTTCCCCGTCACCACCTTTGTCATCGTGGGGCTCGGTGGGCTCATTTTGGCCGTGTCGTCGACGTACCATTGCGACCCCGAGTACTTGCTGGACTCGATTTGGCATACGGCGGTCGTGTCCTGGCTCTTTGCAGCGGCTCTCTACTGCGGAATCCGGTGGGCTCTGTGGCGCAGCGCCATCTACAAGCACTACGAGGCCACGAGGCAGGGCCAGGCCCCGGGAACCGATGAATTCTACGCTTGGCGTTACCCATTGTTTGACAAGCTGGCCTGCCTGCCCTTCGCGGGCGTCACCGGCTTCCTCCCGGGAAGGGAAAGGCCAAACGAAAAGATGGCGATGACTTGCATACAGACCGTGCTCTGGTACCAGTGCTATTTTCTCGTCTACACCATCATGGCGCGCTCTCCCTCTCGCCCTGACTCACGCTTGCGCGCTCCCTCCCTCCCTCGCATCTCGTCCTGTCACCCCCGGGCCCTCCGCCAACAGGACCCGTTCACGTACAAACTCGAGGCGACCTTCAAGACCTATTACACGCAAGGCGTCACCCCGGGAGAGGTGGAGCATCTGTTTATGCACGAGTACAACCGCACTGGGAGAGAATACTACCTCACCTTTTCCCCCGACTCGTGGATCTCCAACTACGAGTCGACGACGATCGCCATGAACGTGCTCAACGCGGCCTCGATCATCGCGTGGATCGTCCTCATCCCCTTGCTGCTCGAGGTCTACGCACTCCCCCCGTACCTTGATCGGAAGGTGGAGCTGGTGCATGTCACCACCACACTCGACCAATTCCCAGACGGCCAGTGCCTCGAGGACTCGGAGCTCCTCGGCGAGCTCTCCCTCCCTCTCGCGGCGACCGCGGCGGCGGCGACGGGCGGCGTGACATGACACCCCCCCCCCCTCACACACACACACACACACACACACACACACACACACACACACACACACACACACACACACACACACACACACCGCTCACCCACGTGCGCACTGGGCCTTGCACTTTTAATGCCGTGGGGCTCCTGTCGTCTAACGCGAGGGTCGCCCCCCCTTGCCCGGACCACCTCCCCTCGGGTGTGTGGAGAACGGTTTACCTTACCTTTACCTTACCTTACATGCGTCATGCGCGGCATCCGGCAAATAGAGCCCTAGAGCAGAGCCGGCCGGGTTTTCCACTCGCTACGCACTCCGCTCACGGCTCACCTGCCACCTGGCCGCGCGGGCGGCCTGCGGTGTGCTGTGGCGGCCGCGGCGCGACTCGTGCCGCGTGCCGGCGACGGCTCTCCAGCCTCCACCTGCACCGCGCTCCGCGGGGCCCTGGCCCTCCCCTCCAGCCCTCTCCTCCCCTGCGGTTTCGGCGCTCGCAAACAGCTCGAGGAAAAGACACAGTAAATACACAATTCCGGAGCGGCGCGCTCGAAAACTTCCTCACGGATACACGCTTACACACCTGCACAGTAGTCAGTGCCCGACACGGCGGCGGATGTCAATGGAGCCTCTCGATACCTCTCGCTCTCCCCGCTCGGCGAGCGGGAGATCGACTCTCGGTCGATCGGACCCCCCGCCGCGCGAAGACCTGCGGAGAAGCGCTCTGCCACACACCGCTCGCCCGAGTCTCTCATGTCCATGCCTTGCCGTCTCGTAGCGCCGCACTCACGGGCGATGCAGCGAGGTCCTTGTGCGGTCTTCAGCTCACCAGCCAAAGCCGCGGAACTCGGTGCCTTCGGACTTGTAGATGCCCCAGCCCTTGCAGCCGATGACCTAAGGTAACGCGAGGTAGACTTGTCGAAACAGTGTGGGGTGGGCTCTCTCCCCCGCATCTCGATGTGGTCAGAGATGGGGGCCTCATGAAGAGGCGGACCTGCGGCCCCCGCACGATGGGGTCGAAAGTCTTCCCGATGGCGGCGTAGGTGCAGATGACCAACGCAAAGAGCCCCCACAGCAGCACGCAGGCGGCGATGACGCCCTCAGTGCGCGTGATGGACTGGCGGATGCACCGCCCAGGCGTGGGCGCCTCGACATCGCTCATGAGGGAGCGCGTCAGCGCCGCCTGGCGCGCAGCTGGAGGCGGCGGGCCCAACGCGCAGAGGGTGAAGATACTGGGGAAGATGAGGTTGCACGCAGGCACCGTCAGCGCGGTCACCCAGGAGAGCATGACGAAGAGTCCAGAGGGCGAGCCTGCAGAGGGTGATGGGGACGCTCGAGCCGAACGCAAGAGAAACGGGGCGGCGAGGGTGAGTGCACCGACGAAGACGGCGGCGAAAACCCCAAAGACCCACGCCGGCGCCGAAATCAGGGCGTAGCGGCCGACCGAGCGCATGTCCCACTGCCCGCTGAAGTGCGGCACGAAGCGGCGCTGGCACCAGCGCGCGAGAGGCACCGAGTCGAGACAGTAGCCAACAAAGTTGGAGAGGCAGAGCAGCGAGGAGAGCATGCGGCCGGCGAAAGAGGACTTGGGCCACCCCTGCAGTATGGGTTTTTTTGGGGGGGGGGGGGGGCGAGTCAGGAACGAGGCCGGAGCCGCACGCGCCGGACGGCGAGGAGGCGGCCTCGCTCAGCGTGATCGGGTCGTCAACGCCCCCCTCCCATAGGAACCAGACGGAGAGCCCGACGGCGAGGAAGGTGGCGACGTTGAGGCCGGCGGAGAGGGCGATCGAGCGGCTCAGGTGCTCGGGCGACTCCATTTCGAACGCGAGCTCGGCGATCAGCAGCGAGGGCACGTAGGCCCAGATGGCTGTCGTCAGGGAGAGGGCCATCTCGACTGAGGCGGTGCTGCTGCTCGGGTCGGGCGGGCCAAACTTGTCCCAGACGACTTCGAAGCCGTGGTTGTGGTTCTCGTGGTCGCCCACCCCCTTGCCGTGCGTGTCGCCGTGGTCGGGCGAGTAGGCGGCGGCAATGTAGATTTGGAGCCCCGCGACGCCAAATGCGGCGATCAGTGCAATGCCCGCAAGCCGGAGGCATCGCCGCAACGCTGGCTGCGCCGCGGTCCCGCACCCGTCGACGAAGCTCCCCCCGCGGAAGACCGCGCGTAGCGACGCCTTGACGATCGAGATGAGCGCGCTCGAGGCTCGCCCACCTACTGGTACTGCCCCTGAGAGTTGGTTACTGAGTGGGATCAGCTCCCCCCCTTGGGATCGAAGCCGCCACAACCTCACACCCAACATCACAGGCGGGATCAGAAGGAGACTCCGCACCGGACACCGCCCGGGCACAGACCCCCTACCCGTCGGATCGCACAGGGCCCCCTCGGAGCAGCCCACACAATCACGCATCGGCAGATTCAGTGCCTGAGTCAGGCAGACAGCACAGACAAGGAGAGAGAGAGAGAGAGAGAGAGAGAGAGAGAGGAGAGAGAGAGAGAGAGAGGAGAGAGGAGAGGGTGAGGGAGTGTGCACACGTGAGGAGTGGGGAGGGTGTCTGTGGTGGGCTGTAGTCATACTATACGTGGTTAAATAAAACCACGCGCCCCTCAGGAGCTAAGGTGGGGGGGGAGTGGAGCGTCCCAGACGCCTCGGTGCCTCCCACCGGGTGCACACACACACACACACGCGCGCGCGGGCGGCCTCGCGGCATCTGGCCGAGGTAGACTCTATCTAGAAGTAGACAACCTTGGGGTCGCGCCGTCGGCGGGCGAGAAGGCAGCCCACGCCTTGCCGAACTCGCCCCGGTTCGCCAAGTCGCAACCCTCAGCAAAATGCGGCAGACGCTGCTGCGCACCAGGCTCGGCCTCTCACTCGCGGCTTCGGTCGTCGGCGCGGTGCAGATGGCGCAGCCGGCGCGTTCGCGCTCCTCCTCGGCGGTGCTCCCGCTCGCCTCGAGCATGCAGAGCAGCCAGCGGGCGACGGCGGTGCTGGTGCATGGGCTCGACTCGTCCAAGGAGACCTGGTCGGGCGTGCTCGCCGACCTCGCCGCCGCCGGCTATCCGGCGGTCGCCTACGACCTTCGCGGGCACGGCGAAAGCCCGCTTGGCGATCCAGACGAGTTTGAGCCCGCTGCGCTGGCGAGCGACGTGCTGGCGGCCGTGCGCGCCGCTGGCATAAAGCGCTGCGTGCTGGTCGGCCACTCGATGGGCGGTCGCGTCGCGATGCGCGCGGCGGCGATCGAGGCGGAGTCTGGTGGGGCATCCGTCCTTCGAGCCGTGGTGGTCGAGGACATGGACATCTCCCCGCGGACGGCACCGGAGCTGTCGGCCGAGAAGCGGCGCGAGGTGGCGGCGTGGGGCGATGGCGGCGAGGGTGCCCCAGGCCGGAGGTTCGCCTCGTGGGGAGCATGCCGGGAGGCGCTGCTCCCGTGGTACGACGCCGACGAGGTGCGGGACGGCGACGCGCCTTGGGTCGAGACAGTTTGCCGGTTGCTGATTCGTGTGGCGTGGCCGGCCGCAGGTGCGTGTCGACTCGTGGCGAAACAAGCGCGTGCGCCCGCACCCCGACTCGAGCTGGTGGTCGGACATCAACCCGCTCGCCAGGCGGCCGCCGAGAGGGCGCTGCGGCGGCCCTTCCTTTACACTCATCCGCAGCGCGGGCTTTCCTAGGCGGCTCGCGTGGGAGCGCGTGCTCGCGAGCGACGACGGCGCCTCCGCGTGGCGGGAGCTGTCCACAACACGCCCATGACGCGTCCATGACGCGTCCCACAGGCGCCTCCGCGTGGCGGGAGCTGGCGGCGCGGAGCGGCTCGGGCGGCTTGCCCTTCTCGGTGCAGCTGTGGCACGCGGACGTGCCTGGCTCGGTCGTCAAGGAGGGGGCGGGCGAGGTGGGGGGCATCGCCGACATGAGCGGGCAGATGCCGGCGGCGAGGGTGCGCAAGTTTCGCGGCGCCGCGCACAGCATCCACAACTCTGCCAGGGACGAGTTTGTGTCTGCGCTCTGCGCGCTGGTCGACGAGGCGTCGCTCGAGGGGGAGGCTGCGGCGAAGCACGGCACATAGGGACGATGCCGCGCGCTACTCGGAGTCGTTTCTGCCCGACAGCGACGCCCGGATGCCGTCATCTGATCTCTCCAGCGTCGGCATGCACACTCGAGCGCCGCGCATCGGAGCGTACTGGACGCCAGGAAGGAGCCCGCGCGGCACACCGTCGCGTTGACGCCCTCTCGCCGACGCTGCCGGCGAAAGGTGTACGGCGAGGCCGAGGGCCGAGGCGGCGAGCGTGGAGAGCATGGTTGCTGGCTGCGGGCGGCATGCGCGGCTCAGGGGCGCGGCGTCGGGCGCGAGAGCGGCGCGGCCGGGCACGGAGGCCGCGCCGTGGCGGAGGCGACGTGCGGCCCGGCGTGCAGGCAGGGGCGATGGCGCGTCCGTCGGTGTGCGCGACAAGAGACGATAGTGAGGACCAGGCGGGGACCAGAGACTTGATGAGGGCGCCTGGTAGTTCATGAGGACAGGGTCGGTTAAATTCTTGAGTACCTGTGTTAGTAGATGTGTTAGTGCCAGTGCGCGTCCCGAGACGGGGAGTTTCGTTGTAACCAATTCTTTTGTTCAATCTCTCAGACTCCAGACAGAGTGACTCTGGCTAGTTCCAACGTTCACTCTGACACGCTAATCTTGAAAACGCGTCCAACGGAGCTCCAGTGTTGCTCCCAGCGGAATCCCCCGCGCTTCCTGCGGCCATGGCCGATGATACTAGTATGAGAGGTCATCTGGCTACCGCGAGCGCGACACAACTCGCCGACGTCGTCCGATGATTGTGCCTCAAAGTCAGCCTCCGGGGTCGCAGCTGCCTCTGCGGAAGGCACCGAGATGTACCTTGTTGCGCAAATGGTCAAATCGAGGTTTTGTAACGCGAGCTGTGCCACAGTGAAATGGAACTAGCCTCTGTGCTCTGTCACACTGTGAACGGCGCCTCTTGTGCTCGACGTCGCGGCCTTTTTGACTGCCTCTAAAAAAGAAACCGGCGCTTGCTCTCGGGGGATCGGGGGGTCCTGCAGTTGGCCAGTGCTCTCCTGGCAGTGTGGTGACTGGTGTGTGCGGTCCTTGGTCCGGACAGCAGCGGCTGTTCCTGTTTGGCACAGCTCAGGGTGAGCGATGTCAATCCTAGTGTCAATCACGGTTCATTCACGCTCCCGGGACGCCGGAGCTAGGCCGGAGAGATCGGGTTGGTCGCCCCCGCCTTCAGCCCACAGCCCTGACCCGAGCGACGGGGACGCCACCACCTCGCCCAGGGAAGCCAGCCCGGGATCCACACAATGCTGTCTTGATTGAGGCCCACCGACAGGTTCGGCACCGGGCACCGCCCCGCCCGGTATACACAAAATGCGCCTGCGGGCGGACCCTCCCTCACAGCTCACTCACACACACAGAGACACAGCTCACAGAAGTCAGACAGAATTCTCCCTCCCCACGCATCTTTGTTTGTTTGATTGATTGATGGGCATTCTGTTTTGCTTTTGGCGGCTCCCGTTGTGTACTGTGGTAGTGCCAGTGCGCGCCAGTTCCGTGCCCCGTGCCGCGTGCGTGTCGTCGACGTCAGTTTTTCTTGTGTTTCGCGCGCCTTGCGGGGCGGCTCTTCTTGTTGTGAACCAGGGCCTCCAGGGGCTGGAATGGCCGCAGGGTCAAGGGGCCGCCCCCGAAGCCCCGCGCCAGGCGTTGCGGCCGCCAGTACCGCCGCCGTACCCGCCACCCCCACCACCGCCTCCACCCCCGCCGTTGGAACGGCTGCAGGGTCAAGGGGCCGCCCCTGAGGCTCCACACCAGGCGTTGCGGCCGCCGGTGCCGCCACCGTACCCGCCCCCCCCGCCACCGCCTCCATCCCCGCCGCCGGCGTGGCCGTCACCGCATGGACCCGCACGGAACCTGGGGAGTCCGGAACCGCCCTGTCGGAGGCTGGAGTACCCAGGGGGAGGGGCTGGGGGAGGGGAGTTGCCGCAAAACGATAACGGGTCCGCCGGCGAGCCGAAAGGTCGAGGCCGGAGGACCCCAGGTGGAGCTTGGGGTCAGTTGTCGGAGGAGGCGAGTCAGAGATGAACTGACGCGGCCTCTGCGAGTGGAGTCGGGACACACGGACGAGCCGAGGACGATAGAGAGACCGCGGGGGCGGGCGCGATTCCTCGACCGAAGAGAGCTGGCCCCACCTCCCGGGGAGGGGCGGCGTGGCGATCCAATGCCGCCGCCCTCGCCCGAGGAGTTGGGCATGGGATCACCGGAGGCGGAGTCAACAGGAGCAGGCAGAGAGGGCGAGACGGCGGCGGGGCCGCGGCCGAAAAAGGCTAGGAGGGGGAGCCGGGCCCCGCATCCGTTGCCCAACCAGCGGAAAGCGAGTGGGCTGGGGGGAGGACCGAGAGGATAGGAGGGCCCATCCAGACCGAGGGGGGGAGGCCGAACGGAGAAGCCCCGAGGGGTGACGTCGAATGAGGATGTACGTCGTGTGCGTGTCTGGTGTTTATTAGCTCCGAGTAGAGGGGGCGCTCCGCTGCTAGGGGAAACCTGGAGCGCGGACTAACCCTCGGAGACCGGTGTTTACTTTTACGGCCCTTTCCCTGCGAACGCGCACCCCCCAGGGCTAGGGCTCTCTAGCCCGTAACCCGATGCCGATCATCCGGCCCGCTGGGTGCGCTTCTTAGCTCCCCGGCCCTGGATGTGAGGTTACTGACTGCACTCCAAGTGCTCCAAGTGACAGGCCGCCCGCGCCGATGGCGATGCCCCCCCGCGCTCCTTCAGCTTCTGCCAATTTCTTTTCCCGTGCCTAACGTGGAGCACTTGGAGTGCAGTTGGCAACCTCACACCCAGGGCCGGGGAGCTAAAGGTAAAGAAGCGCACCCAGCGGGCCGGATGCTCGGGGGCGGGCCGCTGCGGGCAAGAGAGAGCCCTGGCCCTGGGGGGTGCGCGGTCGTACGAGGGCCATATACCGGGTCTCCGAGGGTTGGTTCTGCGCTTTGGGTTTCCCCGAGCGGAGGAACGTGGGGCCCTGTTTTTCTCTTTTCCTTCTCATCGGCATGTGCGCACATGGACACCCCACGACGGATATGGACGGTGTCGCATCGCCAGCCGCGCCCTCGCTATGTCCGCGCCGCCCGCGCCGCCGCCGCTGACCCCCCGCCTCCTCGCCGCGCAGCCCTTTACGACCTCTCTCAACTGCTGGAGACGGGGCTCGACCGAGAGACGCTCGCAGTGCTGATCGGGTTGACCGAGCAGGGCGTCAATCCCGAGGTGTGACACACTGCCTGCACACCATCCTTCACCAGCCGCCGCCTCTCGCCATCCAGCCCTTCCTCTCGCACTGCGCAGGCCCTCGCCGCAGTCGTCAAGGAGCTGCGGAGAGAATCTGCTGCGCTGCGCGCCGCTGAGGCCGAGGCCGCAGAGGCCGAGGGTGGGTCATAGCCTGAGTCCCGTCGCCGCATGGTTGTTCATTGTGTCCCTTATTTTGTTCTCGTTGTGTGGGTACTTACCTTTGCGCGGTGCCGCGACGACGCCACCGACAGGCCGGCGCTGGGAAAGAATGGCGTCGCCAGCGGGTTGAGCGGCAGCGCGTGCGGGGACGCCAACGGCGGCGGGCCGCGCGGGAGAGGCGGGAAGACATCGAAGGGCGACGGGGGAGGGCCGCGAGGCAGCGGCGGAGGGCCTCTGGGCAGTGGGGCAGGGGGCCGCGAACGCGGCGGAGGGCCTCGGGGCAGCGGCGGCTGTGCCCACGCCGCGGTCTCGGGAGCGTAGGGGGCGGCGGTGTGGGGCGCGTCGAGGTATAGTCGCCACTGCCCGTACGCGCGCCCGCCCTCGGAGGTCCCTCTCTCCACCAGAGACATGCGCTGCCTCCCGCCCGGCGCCGACTGCAAGGGCGGGAGGTGCTGCTGCGGCGGCTGCGGCGGCCACGGCAGCGGCGGCTGCTGCTGCGGCGGCTGCAGTGGCCACGCCTGGGGCTGACGCCACGCCTCGTGTGCGAGACGCGGCGGCAGGACGACGCCGAAGGCCGCCGCCCACGGCGCACTGCTGCTGCTGCTGCTGCTGCTGCTGCTGCTGCTGCAAGCGAGGGCGGGAGCAGAGGGGGCGGCGGCTGGCACTGGCCGCGCCTGCCGCGCCCGCTCGGCGGCGGGCGCGCTCGGAGACTCTGCCGTTGTGCCAGCTGGCTGGCACATTTGGTTGTAAGCGGCGTCGGCAGCCTTGAGCTCCGTGCGCGTCGCGCGGTGCTGCTCGATGCCTGCGCGGCCGGCCTCCTCGGGCTGGATGAGGCGCTCGATGGCGCCGAGCCGCAGTGCGAGGGAGCCCTCGCTCGCCGCGCCGAGGCTGCGCTCCAGCAGGTCGACACGGCGGGCGAGGTCCGTCTTGGCCGTCATCACCGAGGGAGGAACGCCAATCCGCTCCTCGCACCAAGCCGCTCGGCGCACCAGGTCCAAGTCGGCGGCGAAGAGGGCCAGGTCGGATCCGGCTGCGCCGCGCTGAGGGGCGCTGGCGGGCGGTGCGGATGGTGCAGGCGATGCCAGCGTGAGCCAGGGATCGCCGGCTTTGAGGACCTCGATCTTTATCTGCGGGCATTGTTCGGCGAGCTGGGCGAGCTTGGGGAGCTGGCCCTTGGCTTCTGGGTGCGCCTTGTAGAACTCAGCGATGCCGGACGAGCCGCGGAGGCGTTGGCCTGGGCGGGATGCGATGAAGGCGAGGAGGGCGGGGAGGTGGGATGTGCGAGCCGCGGCGAGAGGGGCAGATTCAGCCACCAGCGCCACGGCCTCCGCGCCGGCCGCCGCCTCGGCGACGGGCGGGCCAGCAAGAGCGGGCGGAGCGCTCGCGTCGCCGGCAGCAACCTGCGCGCGGTGCCCGATGAGCGCCTTGAGAGGCCGGTTGACCAAGGCCATCTCGCTTTCCCAGCTGGCCGCGGGGTCGGAGAGGGAGAAGGGCGCGTCGTGCGCTAGCTTCAAGCCCACGGCCTTGACCAAGACCTGGGGCTGCCCTGCTGCCTTTCTTGTGAGCACGCGCCCGGCCTGGACGAGCCTCGCGGCTTCGCCCCTTGTTTTGCAGTGGCCGCGCTGCACGAGGAGGTCATCGACGCGGGCGAGATCCGCCGCCGCGTCACGTGCCTTCCGCGCGGCCTTGGTCTCGGCGCACGACCGAATAAACTCATCGGCCTCCGCCACTCTCCGATGCGGAGGGTCCTTTTTGGCCAACGTGTGATCCGCGAGGCTCTGCCGACCCCTGAACCTGGCGGAGCAGACCGTGCACTGCCAGTAGACTGTCTTCCCCGAGTTGGAGCTGACCGTGACGTTGGACAGAAGGCCGTTGGTGCCGGTGGCGCCCGCAGCGGCCCGCGGCGCCTCCGCTTCAGGTTGGGCAGACTCATCGCTCCCAAGCGGTAAAGCAATCTCTCCTTCCTCGAGATCGTCGGGAGCGGCAGAAATGTCGGCAGGCGCGGCGGCGGCCGAGCTCGCTGGCCAGAACGGCGCGCCGAGCGGGCCGACGACCTCGGTGATGAAGGCGAGCAGCGGTGAGAGTCGAGGGTCAGCGTCTGCCTCGCGCAACGTTCCCTTTTGCCTTTTGCGGTCCTCGGACCTGTCCAGCGCGATCGCCTGCGCCGAGCGGACCTTCATCGCTGAGGCATCACGCCCTGGAGCGGTCGGCGGCGAAAAGAATTTTACGCTGGCATGGCACTCCAAGTGCAAAGTGCGGGCGCACGTCATGAGGATCGGCGTTCGGTTCCCAGCCAGTGAGTGCGTTGGCCGTTGCCCCCACGCTCGCCCCGGTCCCCGCCCGCTCGCAATGTCCTCCCCAGCCAGCCTGTCTTACACGCGCCCGTGTGACGGCGCCGCCCGCTGAAACAGCCCCCCCCGCTCCGCCGTCAATGCAGCCAGCTGCTCAGGGAAGGGGAACGGTCCGGCTGGCCCGTACTTGAGCCAGAACTCCTCCGGGCTCTGATCCACAAAGCGAAGCACGCGGCGTAGACCCTCCAGCACCTCGGCGCGGCGGCCCGGCACCTCACTCGGCGGCAGCGAGCGCGGCGCGGACTCACCGGTGCCGAGCCGCTGGCGCTTGGCACCCGCACCCAAGTCGCACGGCGAAGCGACGGTCTCGGCGCCCGCTGCTAGGCCGCTCGGCGGCGGGTTCAGCCGGCACCACGCCACGTCGAGCAGCGCGTTGAAGGCGAGGACGTGCGAGACGGGCGCGATGACGTCTGCAGTCAGCTGCTCCGCCTCTGGAAGAGGGGGCAGCGCGGCGCAAGTCCCCGCGAGCTCGCCCGCCGTCGGCAGCGCCTTGAGCCGCAGCCCGCTCTTGACAGTGCAATCAGTGACAGTGCCGCCTCCCCACTGCGCGTGGCCGACGACGACCATCGCGCGGGGGCCCGTCGGCGCGAGGTGCCACACCACGCGCCCGACGCGAGTGTCCGTCTTCCGACCGCCGAGCACCCCGCCCTGCGGCCCCTGCTCTCCCTGCCGCCCCTGCCGCCCCTGCGGCCCCCGCCCCTGCGGCCGCGCCGGCTGCGCGCGCAGACCCACTTGCAGCCGCAAGAGCGCCGCCGCCGTGTCCTGGTCGAGGGGGCGGAACCAGCACTCCGCGTCCGCCTCCGAGGGCCGCCAGTCGAGGGCCGCGCCGGGCCACGGCAGCAGCTCCTCCTTTGCGATCTGCGCCAGGCTGGCCTCGGGCACGAGGCTGCCGTCGCGGCCGTGCGCGCCGCCGTCCGGGAGCAGCCGGTAGCCTCGCAGCCCCCAGATCCGCCACGCCGCCGAGCCCTGCAGCGTCGCCTTGCCGCCGAGCGGAACCGCCGAGCCATCGTCGAACTGCCAGCGCCTGGGGTCCGTCTTGTTGGGCTCGCGGTACTCGCG
The DNA here is from genome assembly GCF_000372725.1 of Emiliania huxleyi CCMP1516. Taxonomy (NCBI): domain Eukaryota; phylum Haptophyta; order Isochrysidales; family Noelaerhabdaceae; genus Emiliania; species Emiliania huxleyi. The sequence goes on from NW_005198966.1 coordinate 641,480, forward strand.
GTGCGCGCCCGCCTCAAAGTGGGCGGTGATGCGCCGCTCGCACTCGTCGGGCGGGAGCGACTCGCTAACCCAGGGGCGGAGCAGGCCGATCGAGTACCAGTGCGCTGAGTCCGCCGGCCAACACCGCCACGTCGGCTCGCCTATCAGCTCGCGCGTGGACTCTACGTGGCGCTATGTGGCGACACACTGGACTGGGCAGCACAACCGGCGCGGCGCTCGGGAGCTGCATATAGGTAGGGGGCCAGAATCGAAGCGATGCCCGCCACTGCGAGCTGCGTTCCGGAAGTTGCAGGGGAGAGGGCTGTTCCCAAATTAGTGCGATATGAGCTCGCGGTGGAGGGCGCCGCCGGACCGAGAGCAAGCGCCGGACCTGCTATTGATGCATGCAGGCCGCGACGTCAAGCAAGGCGCCACTCAGAGATTGAATGAAAGGAATTAACCCACTCGGCGACTCTGCTGACTCTCTCGGCCCCGTTGTTCTTGGTTTTTTCGCAAACCTCTCTCTCTCTCTCTCTCTCTCTCTCTCTCTCTCTCTCTCTCTCTCTCTCTCTCTCTCTCTCTCTCTCTCAGAGAGAGAGATTTTTAGCAATACCAAACAGTTGTTGCTCTCTCTGACAGGCAGTCATACACACATACAGACATACAGACATCAGTCTCTCTCTACCACGAGCACACTGACGAGGCACTCGCCGTGGCGCGTGGGTGGCAGGGGCGGTGGTAGGAGTCTCCCACTCTGTGGGCTTCGCTAGAGGGTGCGCCTTGGATAGACAGACAGATCTCGCGGAAATTCTTGTTTTCCTCATCTCGATTGCAAAGCTCGCCGCACCGAGCTCGCATCGATCGAAGCTAGCACTTCATTCCACGAGGCGATCGCCGCCATCCGCCACACGCCGCCGCACAGCGCCACGCCACATCGACAGACGCGCCATCGCCCCTGCACGCCGCCCGCGCACCACCTCCGCCACGGCGCCGTGCCCAACCACACCGCTCTCGCGCCCGACGCCGCGCACCCTGAGCCGCGCATCCTCCGCCCACAGAACAGCAACCATGCTCTCTCCACGCTCGCTCGCTACACACACTGAGAGACCTTTTCTCCCATTAAGCTAAACGTACGTATACTTTACTGTGTGTGTGTGTGTGTGTGTGTGTGTGTGTGTGTGTGTGTGTGTGTGTGTGTGTGTGTGTGTGTGTGTGTGTGTGTGTGTGTGTGAGAGCCTGGAGAACACAGCCCTGTCCCTTTTCTCCCATCAAGATTGCGAATCCAATGATCGTCCAGCCAGCGTAAAGTCCGGAATTACTTGACGAGGGCTGCTCGGCAAGTTTTGCGGCATTCCCCCGTCAGCTGTACGCTGGCTGGCAGCAATGCCAGAGAGGGTCTGCTGCATGTTGAGTAAGTGATCGCCCTGCTCTCAGTTCGCAAAGGGACCGTAGATACGCGCGCTAAGGGCGCCTGGTCCCTAGAGAGAGATGCGCAATATGTTCCGTTCACGACTGTTGCCGCAATCCTCGCCAGATCCTCGCACTGCCCGTCGAGAGGTTGTCCAGAGGAGGCGTGTCAAATCGGCCCGTTCTCGCACTGCCTCGCATTGTAATTGAGTCCTCTCGGCAGCGGATTCGCGATCGCGTGGACGGTGGCTCGGCGTCGCAGGCATTGAGCAATTCTGTGCTGCGCTGTGCTGACTCTCTCGGCCCCGTTGTTCTTGGTTTTTTCGCAAACCTCTCTCTCTCTCTCTCTCTCTCTCTCTCTCTCTCTCTCTCTCTCTCTCTCTCTCTCTCTCTTAGCAATACCAAACAGTTGTTGCTCTCTCTGACAGGCAGTCATACACACATACAGACATACATACATCAGTCTCTCTACCACGAGCACACTGACGAGGCACTCGCCGTGGGTGGCAGGGGCGGTGGTAGGAGTCTCCCACTCTGTGGGCTTCGCTAGAGGGTGCGCCTTGGATAGACAGACAGATGCGCGGAAATTCTTGTTTTCCTCATCTCGATTGCAAAGCTCGCCGCACCGAGCTCGCATCGAAGCTAGCACTTCATTCCACGAGGCGATCGCCGCCATCCGCCACACGCCGCCGCACAGCGCCACGCCACATCGACAGACGCGCCATCGCCCCTGCACGCCGCCCGCGCACCACCTCCGCCACGGCGCCGTGCCCAACCACACCGCTCTCGCGCCCGACGCCGCGCACCCTGAGCCGCGCATCCTCCGCCCACAGAACAGCAACCATGCTCTCCACGCTCGCCGCCTCGGCCCTCGGCCTCAACATCGGCGCCACGCCGGCGCCCTCAAGCTCGCGCGGCGCCGTCTCGATGGACCTCGGCCGCCCGCTCCGCGTCGCGGTCGTCGGCGGCGGCCCGTCTGGCGCCTGCGCTGCAGAGATCTTTGCCAAGGCGTCCGTCGCCCCGCCGCGGCCCGCGCCGCGGCCCGCCGCTCGCCGATGCCGCAGACGCCGCCGCATTTCTCGCCCATCGCCGGCGCGCCCCGCGGTCGTGCGCCACAAGGTCGTGCTGATTCGCCGCTCCCCTGCTCTGCGCGCAGGCGCCGAATATTGATTGCACTCTGTTCGAGCGCAAGATGGACAACTGCAAGCCGTGCGGCGGCGCGATCCCGCTGTGCATGGTGGACGAGTTCGAGCTCCCCCCCGAGATCGTCGACCGGCGCGTGCGCAAGATGAAGATGATCTCGCCCTCTGGCCGCGAGGTTGACGTCGGCCGCACGCTCAAGGAGAACGAGTACATCGGCATGACGCGGCGCGAGGTGCTGGACGCCTACCTGCGCGACCGGGCGGTGGAGCTGGGCGCGAAGCCCGTCACCGGCCTCGTCCAGAAGGTCGAGTTCGAGGACGCCAACGGGCCCTACACCATCAAGTACAGCGAGTACAAGCCGGGCGAGAAGAAGGGCACGCCGTCCGAGGCCGAGTTCGACATCATCGTGGGGGCGGACGGCGCAAACTCGCGCACGGCCAAGGCGATCGACGCGGGCGAGTACAACTTCGCCATCGCCTTCCAGGAGCGCATCAAGATCCCCGACGAGAAGATGAAGTACTATGAGGACCTCGCCGAGATGTACGTCGGTGACGAGACGTCCGCGCGAGGTGGCCGCGCTCGCGTGCCGCCGCCTCACTCTCTGATGGAGCCCCTGTCTAGGCGACGACGTCTCGCCCGACTTCTACGCGTGGGTCTTCCCCAAGTACGACCACGTCGGCGTCGGCACCGGCACCGTCGTCAACCGGCCCGCCATCTCCGAGTACCAGGCGGCGATCCGCGAGCGCTGCGCCGACCGGCTCGGCCCCGACCCCAAGGTGATGAAGGTGGAGGCGCACCCGATTCCGGAGCACATGCGGCCGCGCCGCGTGGTTGGGCGCGTGGCGCTCGTGGGCGACGCGGCGGGGTACGTGACAAAGTGCTCGGGCGAGGGCATCTACTTTGCGGCCAAGTCGGGCCGCATGGCTGCGGAGGAGATTGTGGCGCTGACCGCGGGCGGCACGCGGCTGCCGACGGAGATGGAGATCAAGGACACGTACCTGAAGAAGTTTGACGCGGCGTACGGGCCAACCTACCTGGTGCTCGACATCCTGCAAAAGGTGTTTTACACCAACAACGGCGCGCGCGCGCGAGGCGCCGGTGGGGCGCGACCCCCTCGGAAAGGCCTCCCTGAGCCGTCTCTGGGCCCTCCCGTAGGCGCGCGCGAGGCGTTCGTCGACATGTGCGCTTCCGACTACGTGCAGAAGGTGACCTTCGACTCGTACCTCTACAAGAAGGTGCCGCCGCCCTCCCTCACTCCTGCTCCTGCTCCCCCCCCCCCCCCTTCCTCCCTCTCCCCCCGTGTGCTCCGCCGTTGTTCGCTCCTCTCTACCCCCCTCCCGCTCGCACAGCCCTCCCCCGCCTCCCTCGCCTCGCAGGTGCAGGGCAACGACCCGATCAACGACATCAAGCTGCTGTTCAACACCATCGGCTCCGTCATCAAGGGCAACGCAATCGCAAAGCCCGACCGCACCTTCTCCAACCCCGTCGAGTCGCTCAAGCGCTTGTGAGCGCGCGGGGCGGGGACGCTCAGCGGCACGAGCGCACGCGCGCTCTGCGGCTGAGCTGCAGCAGCTGAGCGGCCGCGGTGCGCGGCCGCGACCATACACTCACGATGATGCCGGCCGCCGGATGGGAGGCGGCGCCGAGCGCGCGGCCGGCGCCACTCCGGCGAACACCGTACTACATGCGCACTAGCACGATTGCGATATTGTCCATGTAACCGTGGCACCCGTAGAGAGTCATTAGCACTCACGTAGAGCGCCACGCGCATGTGGCTCTTATTCCGTCGGGGTGTGCCGCCTGTCTTGTCGAATGAGTTTTGGGAGTATTTCGAGAGTAATCTGTGAGCGTCAAGAAAGACATATCTGTGAAAAAGAGAAAACAAGCGAAGCAGTAAGTGGCCCGCACGCGCTTTCTTCATCCAGTTCGCACCTGTGTCGAGCCTGTGTGCTGTGAGAGAGAGTTGTTGTTTGAATTCTTCATCCAATGAATAAGGCTCGGCGGCGCTCTCAAGCCTTCTGCTAGCTTCATGGCCTTTTCCCGTGGTTTGCCTGCGTTCTGCCCCACGCTCAGCTTCCTCCTGCTCGCCCTCGTCGGCCCCTCCTCCGCCCTGTCGCCGCGGGCAGCTTCGAGGGGCGTGGGAAGCATCGCAGCGGCGCGAGCTCGGCCAGCCGTGTCGGTGCTGGATGCATCGGTGCTGGCTCCAGGCAGCACAACGACAGACTCCACCGCAAAGGGGGTCGTCGTCCCAACGGCGCCGTTCCTGAAGCCGTGCAAGGCGGAGGAGGAGCCGCTCTCGGGCGACTCGTACGTGCCGCCGGAGCCGCTCCAGCTGCAGGATGGCGACGCGCTCGAGGCAAAGTGGGACAGGCTTCGCGGTACGCGCAAGCGCGATCAGCTCCGCCGCTCCATGGCGCTCCAGACGTTTTTCCTTAAAGCTGGTTGGAAGACCGTGCGTGCCAACATGACCGACGACGACATGCGCACCGCGATGACGGCCGCGTGGGTGCGCGATGGGCTGCTGCAGCTCGGACCGACCATGATCAAGCTTGGCCAGGTCTTCTCCTCGCGCAAGGACCTGCTGCACCCCGCGTACTGCGAGGCGCTCGAGTCGCTGCAGACGGCGGTGCCATGCGTCTCGGCCTCGCGCGTGCGTGAGCTGCTCGAGGCGGAGCTCGGCTCGCCGCTGCCGTTTGACTCGTTCGACGACACGCCGCTCGCGGGCGCCTCGCTCGGCCAGGTGCACCGCGCGGTGTACAAGGGCACGCCGGTGGCGGTCAAGATCCAGCGCGCGGGGCTCACGGAGATGTTCGACACCGACTTCAAGAACATTCGGCTGGGATGCCGCGCGATGAACCTGATGGAGCGCGGCTACGAGCGGATCCGTCGGATGCAGGGCAAGAGCAAGGCCGCCGCCGACCGCGACTGGATGGCGTATGCGAACGACGCGGCGCGGCTGCTGTACGAGGAGATCGACTACGTCAACGAGGGCAAGAACGCGGAGCAGTTCGCCGAGTCGCTCGTCGGCACGGGGTCGAACGTGGTGGTGCCAAAGGTGTTCAACGACGCGACAACCGAGAAGGTGCTCACGATGGAGTACATCGAGAGCGTCAAGATGACCGACACGCCCAAGGTGGATGCGCTCGGCCTCGACAGGAAGAAGCTCAGCCAGGAGGTGCTCGACACCTTCCTCTTGCAGCTGATGCAGACGGGCGTGCTGCACTGCGACCCGCATCCGGGCAACATGTGCGTCACGCCGAGCGGGCGCATCGTGCTCTACGACTTTGGCATGATGGACACGCTGCCGCAGACGACGGTGCAGGGCATGCGCAAGATCGCCTTTGGGCTGCTCAACGGTTCGCCCACCCCCGACGCCAAGGAGATCGCCACGCGCGGCGATAGCGTCATGGAGGGCCTCGAGATGTCGGGCTTCCTCCAGCCCGGCGCGAACGCGACGGCCGTCCGGATGGTCGGCGAGTTCCTCGTGCGCTTCTTCAGCGACCAGGCCGCCGGCCGCGCCACCCAGGATGTCACCGAGCAGATCGACTATGAGCTGCGCTCCCTCCTCGGCTCGGGCGCCATCGCCTTCCCCTCGGCCTTCACCTTCGTCGCGCGCGCGTTCACGTCGGTCGACGGGATCGCCAAGTCTCTCCAGCCCGAGATTGAGCTGCGCCAGGCGCTCGACCCGTTCGTGTCGCAGCTCATCACCGACGAGTACACCAGCCAGGCCAACGCGAAGCGCGATGCGCTGCTCGCACAGGCAAAGGGCTTCTTTGGGCAGGGCGGCGAGGGCGGCGGGGAGGGCCTGCCTCGCGATGCGGCGCTCGTGGCTGCCGGCGTGCTGGCGGGCGTTGCGATTGCGCAGATCCTTGGGCTGTGAGTTGTATGTGGCCCGTGCGAGGGCTGACTGGGGCTGACCACAAGCAGTGAACGAGTGATGTGTGTGAGATGTACGACTCTGCGTTGATGTTGCGATTGGCATTTTGCGAGGCGTGTTGTCTGTTGAGAGATGTCTAGTGTGTTTTGCCTCCGTTCATACCCAATATGCTACTTTTTGGCACGGGTAGCAGAAGAGTGAGAGTCGTGATTTCTTGTTGGTTTTCAAAAATCTCTCTCGCCTCTCGGGTAACGGGTAGCTGCCACGCTGGGGAGGAGCGAGGACGCCTATCTAGAGCTACGCTGTCTTTCTCTCTCCAATTCCCGCCGGAGCGCGCGGAGGCGGAGCCGGACCTGTGTGGCGCTCCAACGAGCAACGTTCTTCCCACCTGTGTTGCACTTGGTGCACTTGAGGAGTGCGGTCATCAACCTCACATTCAAGCGATTCATTCAGGGAGCTAAGAAAGAAGAAGAAGCGCGCCCCCGCGCCACCTTGCTTGGAGCACTCTTGGAGTGCAGTTGGCAACCCGTCACCCCGCCAGGGCCGGGGGGCTAAGAAGCGCACCAGCGGGCCGGATGATCGGTATCGGGTTGCGGGCAAGAGAGCCCTAGCCCTGGGGGGTGCGCGTTCGCAGGGAAAGGGCCGTATAAAGTAAACATGGTTCTCCGAGGGTTGGCTCTGCGCTCCGGGTTTCCCCTAGCAGCGGAACGCCCCCTCTACTCGGAGCTAGTAGACACCGGACACTAACACGACGACGCACACTCCTCACTGACATCTCCGCTCGCCGTGCGGTCTCCTCACCCCCATTCCGAAGGGGCTCCTCCCTCCCCTCGGTCCTCCCTCCTGCTCGCCTTCCGATGGTCCCGCGACGATTGCGGGGCCCGACTTCCCCTCCTAGCCTTTTTCGGTTGCGGCCGCGTCGCCGTCTCGTCTTCTCTGCCCGATCCTGTTGACTCTCACACTACATTACAAGGTGCAGGTGTACACCTTGTACCGACACAGAGGTAGGCGCGCAGCGCCCACACCCTCTACCTAGGTGTGTGAGTGAGTGCTATACCTTAGCGCACCTTATAAATACCGAGGTACCCTCCACATGTCCAAATGGGGTACTCTTCGATACGTTCACACCCAGTTCACACCGCTCACCGGCGGTACGCGCGAATAAGGTGTGCACCGCCCATCGCGCGAAACGAACAGCCTCAGCTCTCATGCCACCAGCCAAGAAGCCCACCTCCACGCAGAACACGACGCTCCAGGCCATGGGCATGGACGTGATCAAGCAGTACCTGGGCCCGCTGACAGTCTCGAGAGGGCCGTCAAGCTAGCGGCTCCCGGGCAAGCACTCTTCACCGCACCTCACCGGCGCGGAGCAGAACGCGTCGTACGCGGGCACGGCCGTCGAGTTCACGGTGAAGTACGGCAACGTCTCCGCCCCCTCGGCTGCACCGTCCTTCAACTCGCCGGACCCCCATCGAGCTCCGACGCTGCCGCTTCGGCTGCGCCATCCTCGGGCTCGGCCAGGCCGCCGACCCACCCTCCGCCGACCCGCTCGTCCGTGACGTCGACATGTCGCTGCTCCAACGCGCCGGTGTTCTCCAGAACACGCCATATGCTGCTATGAGTTAGTAGAGTGTCGGGCGGGCCCGTCGGGAGGGGGCGAGCGTGTGTCCGGCGAGGCGCCCACATACCTCACCCGCCCCGTTACCTTTACCGAGGTATCGCGCGGTGTCCTATACCTCCACCTTTAGTAAGTGGCCCATGTGTGTACCTTACTGTACCTCTACCTAAGTGTGCCGGCCAGCGCCCACACCGGCACCGGGGGTAGGGTCAGAGGCAGGGACTGCACCCAAGGTGTTGATTGATTGAGGTGAGCACCTATGTAGTGTGGGTTGACTCCGCCTTTGGCGATCCCGTCCGACTCCCCGGGCGAGGGCGGCGGCATTGGGTCGTGTCGCCTCCCCTCCCCGGGGGGTCGGGCCGGCTCTCCTTGTGGTCGACGAACGAATCGCGCCCGCATCCGCGGTCTCTCTGCCTATCGTCCTCGACTCGGGGGGGTCGTGGCCCTCCTTGTCGTAGATCACGGTGGTCTGGCTGTCGCCGCGACGGGTCTACCCCCGGTGAGCTAGAACATACCAGTGAGGGAGGGCGAGACGATCGAGGGGTCCCGTACCACGCGGAATCGGCCCTATCCAGTGCTCAAGTGCTCAAGTATGCCCCGACTCCACTCGCAGCGGCCGAGTCAGCTCGTCTCATACCCCCTCCGAGACGCCGAGAGTTGACTCCAGGTCACCCCTCCGGTCTTGGCTCGGCGGCTGTGGCACGGCCTTCCCCCGCTTATGCCTCGCGTGTGCTGGGGCGCTGAGCTCTCGGGGACGCGGTCGCGCTGCGCGGAAGCGGACGCCTCGACGCTCCACGACGCGTCTCAAATAGCGGGGCATCTTGCGAGTCACGCAACAGCGCCGCACGCGGACGCTGCATAACCCATGCCTCGCCTCAGCCGCCTATCTTTTTCTGTCGTAGATGTGCAGCTGCTGCCGAGTTGAGCTCGCCATCCCGTACGATCGCGTCCGAACGCTGGACAAAGACACGGCCAACAAGCTGCGCATGACCAAGACGTGCGGCGTATGGAGCGTCTGCGAGGGCGCGTTCGGCAGGTCCCCTTTTCGCCTAGCCAACAACACCAAGCGCTCCAACATGAAGGACTGCATCGGCCCGCCGATGGTGATCCTCGCTCCTGCAAGCTCTGGCGCTGCCGCCGCTGGCGCTGCCTCAGCTGCCTCCGCTGCCGCCGCTGCGGAGGCGGGAGCGGTGGCGGCAGCGGCGGCCCCGTCGGCGTTTGTGGGGCCGACGGGTTCGGGGGTGGGCTCGGCATTTGCGGCGGGGAGCATGGGGGCAGTTTTCGCGCCGAGAGAGGTTGCCGAGAGAGGTTGCCGAGAGAGAGATGGCCGAGAGGGTGAGGCTCGGGCCAGCCGTGCTCAGACCTGCAAGTAGGCGCCGCGCTATGTCTCTCGCTTCGTCTGCCGCTACAATGGGTGCGGCAAGGACTACGTGTCGATGGACGGCGTGCGTGCCCACTGCAGGTACAGCGGCGGGGCCCAGCACCCCCCCCCCCCTCCAGACCGCCTCCCTCCACCTCACGCGCAGGAAGGAGCACCCGGCCTGGCTGAACAGCCTTCCTGCCCGCAAGCCGTCCCTCTTCTGCGAGCAGAAGCAGGTCGAGATCGATATTGCGACCTCCACCGCCGCCGACTCGATGGCGCCGGTCCCAGACGAGTATCTGCACGAGGGCGAGGGCGGCGCACTCTTCGTCAAGTTCAAGGTCTCCAACCGCACACTCGTGCCCCTCGCGCGGTTGGAGGGCGTGGCACGGCTCGCCCTTCCGGCCTGGACGTCCTCTGGCGCCTCGAGCACGTTGCAGTACACGGGCGCGCCATCCCTGGCGACGGCGATGCGGGAGGCGACGGAAGAGCCACTGCAGCAGGGGCAGCAGCAGCAGGGGCAGCAGCCGCCGCCAGGGGGGCAGCCAGGGGGGCAGCCAGGGGGGCAGCCAGGGGGGCAGCCAGGGGGGCAGCCAGGGGGGCAGCCAGGGGGGCAGCCGCCGTCGCTTCCGGCGCAGCAACCACCGCCTCAGTCAGCGGAGCGTCCTCAGCCACAGCAGCCCCCTGAGACTGGTGGTCCGAGCCAGCAGCCGCTTCAAACGGCGCAAGCGCAAGCGCAGCCGCCGCCCGCCGCACGGTTCGCGCCGCCGCAGCAGCTTCCTACCAGCCAGGCGCAAGACCGGCCAGCACAGCCGCAGTCAACACAGCCGCCGCGGCCTCAGCTGCCGACGCCAGCACCGCCGCAGCTCTCGCCACAGCAGCCGGCGCCAGTGCCGCTACCACAGCAGCAGCTACTGCAGCCGCTGGGGGCTCCCTACCCGACGGCCGCGGCGGAGGCCGGGGTGGTGGCGCAGGAGGGATCTGCTCGAGCGTTCCCTCACTACGGGCAGCCGCCTTGGGCCCACGCCTTGCCCGTGGCGCGCCATCCTGCCTGGCAGACCGCCCACCCGCAGGTGGTGCAACAGATGGTGCCGCCCGCGATGCCGCCAGGTGCGCCGCCCGCGAACGCTGAAATCTCCACACAGCACGCGCAAACGCGGCCCGCACCCTACAATCCCCCCCCCCCCCCCGCGCGCGCGCCCCGCCCTTGCTCCCTCCCTCTCGCCTCCCTCTCTGCCTTCTCTCGCTCCCCGACCTCCCTTGCAACCCCAGTCACCCCTCCACGCAGGCATGCTGCCGATGCAGCTCTTGGTCGCTCAGCAGCTGGGCATGCCCGGGATGGCGCAGCAGCATGTCTTCGTCCCTCCAGGCATGTTGCCGCCACAGCAACTGCAACCTGTCGTGCTGCCGCCTCAGCAGACGCCGACAGGGATGCAGGCCGTCGCGGGTGAGCTCTATCTCGGCCTCATCTCGGCAACCCCTATACCCTGCAGTTTCGCTGATCTCCCTATACCTTGAGACATGCACAGCACATCCTGGCTACACCTCGGCTCAACTGGCTGCCTGTCGCAGGTGGGATCGCGCAGCAGCCGCCGGAGCAGCCGCCGCAGCCGTACACGGGCGCCTCGTACATTGGCATGCTACACGAGGCGCAGGAGACATGGACGGGCATCACAGGCCTACTCCGCCTGCGGGACACAACATCCGATGGGCGGACGTGCGAGGAGCTACGAGATACAGGACAAGTACAACCATGCAGGCGAAGGAGGGCGTACTGACCTAAGAGTCGTACACGGCACAGTAGTGATGACTGTGCTCTTACACGTTACAGTCGTATTTTGGGCGCGATTACATGGCATGATTCTCGATCTCGTGAGATCGTCTTTGCCAAAAAGGAGTCAAACTTTCCTGCGAGACGAGATGGGATCTTGCAGACTCGTTGCCTCATGCCTGCCTAAGCCTAAGAGAGAGGTCGCATTTCTGTCCACACTTGCACTGACAATTACAAAAAGTGGGGGCGCGGCCGGGGCAAGGCCAAGGCGCAAGCGGCAACTAGGGCGGAACCGGGAGAAGGGGGACAACCCTGGGACAGGCAACCTCGATACTGCCAAAACACTCGAACTCCACGCGCATCGGATCTCCACACTCCAGAGACCAGACAGGGCCCCTGCGGGTCGCGCCGCCCGCCGGCCTGGCCAGCACAGGCCAGACGCCAGAGCCTACGGTCCCGGCCGGCAGGGCGCGCGGTTGTGGGCTTGTGGCGCGCGCCGCGCGCTGGGCTCGAGCGCCGCAGCGGGAGTGCAGTGAGTGGTGATGGCCCTGAGCCTGACTCTCCCGACCCTGCACCCTGGAGACGAAAGCTGTGAAGGAGGTTTTTTTTCTTATCCCCCCATCATTTGGGAAGAAATCAAAAAAAAAAATTGGTCCCCCCCCCCCCCCCCCCCTCCGCCCCAGCCATGTCAGGAGCAAAGCCCATACCCCCCGCTGCCTCTTGCAGGTGAGGAAAACACAGCTCGAACGATGGGCTTGCCCATCCCGTGAATCATACCGCCGGCTCCGTCGGACCAAAGCTGGTAGTGCTGCGCGACCCGTCGGCCGCGACCCTTCCAGGCCTGCTCGCTCTGCCCTGCGCGCCCGGGAGCGTGATCGCCTTCCGTGTGGGTCGCACGCTGCAGCCGGTCGCGCTGCCGCCGCTGCTGCTCAAGTCGCTGCCACAGTCGGACCCGCCGCCGTCGCTCCAGCCGCCGCCGCTCGAGTCGTCCAGCCTTCCGCCGCCCTGGCCGCCGCCGCTTGCGTCCCCTCTCGGCCAGGCTTCTTCGTCCTCGGCGTCGTCTTTGCCGCTCGCGTGCTGCGAGCACGACTTTGGCGAGGCCGTCGACCTTAGCCGGAGGTCGGAGGAACTCGTCGACCAGTTGCTCTCTCCGCCCGACTGGCCGCCCGACTGTACCGCCTGCTCGCCGGCAAAGAGCGAGAGGAAGCAGGCAGAAGCCCTCTCTCTTTCATTCTTTGGCTCTCTCTCTCTCTCTCTCTCTCTCTCTCTCTCTCTCGCGCGCGCGCGCGCGCGCGCGCGCACACACACACACCACACGCGCACATACAATGTGAAGGCACCACTCCGCTTTGTGCAAGGTACCCGACGGCACGAAGCGCGACTGCTCCGCCTCCTTGCCGCCCTCGCCGCCAGCCACGCCAGCGTCGCTGCCCTTTGCGCGGCGCTCGTGGCAGCTGCCGGCGCTCACGCCGATCCAGGTCTCGCTCGCCCTCGTGGTGGCGTGCGTCGCCTTCCTGACCGAGCTCTACACCAACCCGGTTCTCCTTTTCACTACCGCGGCGGGCTTCGCGACGATGGCCGTCGCCAACTTGGCTCAGACCTCGCCTCGCTTTGTCGCGCGCGCGATGACGTTGGTGGCCGTCTGTGCCCCGACTCTGCGTCTCATCCAAGTCCTGGTCAGCTCCCCGGCGGATGTGATCGACGACCTCGACAGACAAGTAAACGGGAGGCTGGGCGTACTGATGCTCGCTGCAGGGGCCGGCGCCTCCTTCGGCGCGCTGCTACCCACTACCCTGTGTTCCACCCATAAGCTGCTAACAGCGGCATACTTTGCTTGCGCGGTGACGTGCAATGCCTTCACCGTCCGTGTTCGTACGGGCGACGACCGCATGCCCTCCTTTCAAATAGTGCACGGCGTCGTCCCCTTTGTCGTGTCCTTCCTCACGGCTCTGGCTACCTCGGGCAGCAACCTCGAGCAAAAGAAGTTCCGCCGTCTGCCACTCGCTGGCGGGAGGCTGCGGGGCTGCGACGCGCGCGCCTGCGCCGCTGAATGGTGAATGCACTACATCTAGCACGATTAGGTGTTCGACCGCCAGCCCGCTCGGGGCCAGGACGGTCGACGCCAGGGAGGGAGTGTAGAAGAACGTATCAGTGCAGACGACGATCTACGTGCTCCAAGACGCGACATATGCGTGATGTGACATGTCAGCCATCCTTGTTTCATATCCGTATCACATATGGCTTGCAACTTTACACCGAGCTGGTGTGCTAGTCTAACACTCACACATCATCGTTGTTGCGCTTCTTTTGTCTGTCGGTGGCGCACCACAACACGCGTCGGGCGTGTGGTGTTCTCACACCGGCGTGGCACACATTAGACGGGGGGCGCATCATCCGGGACGTTCGGACCGGCATCCCCAAGAAGCCACGCCGCGCACCGGGCCGAGAGGCATCGTGACACTTATCGTGACGTCGCGGCTCACCCTCAGTGCAGCGGTGCGAGGCAGGAGATGGTGGTCCTCTCGGGAGGATGCACAAGTCGAAAGGAGGAGGCGTTATCTCAGGAGAAAACAAGCAGCGCGCCACGATCCGCCGCCGCAGCCGCCACCTCCCGCCGAGCCCGTGCGAGCGCGGAGGCGGCGCCACTTCCACCGGGCAGGCGCAGCGCGTCCAGCTTGGGTAGCGCGCCCCCGATCAGCGCCATGGCGAGAGCGGAGAAGCCCGCGGCCGAGAGGTCCGCCCCGATGTTGAGAGTGCTGAGCGAGGGGAGCACGGGCGCCTTGTCCAAACTGCGACCACTGGCAGCGGTCTGGTAAGCCGAAGCCACAGCGGAGCACGACGCGAGAAGTTCTTCGCAGAAGCGGTCGCCAAGGCCCTCGAGCGAGAGATCCAGCCGCTCTAGGCGCGGCAGCGCACCGGGGTGGCACGCTGCCGTGACCAGCGCCGTCGATGACACGCTGGCGGCGGCCCATGCCGGCGACCCTCTCGCACTGCCGCCGCCGCCACCGAGGCCGTTCGCGCCGGGGAAGGCGAGGTCCCTCAGGCAACACAACGAGCCGTTCCGGACGAGCGAGGCAAGCACCAATGCGTGGGAGCGGGTCACGAGCAATGCAAGGACCCGTGGACTAAGAGCGATCACGTTCCAACGGTTCAGGCTCGGCGTGGCGTGAGGAACTGAGAGAACGCCGGGGAGCGCGGTGATGGCGCCGTTGCCGTGAAGCAGCAGCCACAGCGCTCGCACGTTCTCGTGCCAGCGCCTGGCCTCGTTTCGGGATCTCAGCAGTGGCGCGACCACGGTGCGGACTCGTTGGCAGCACAAATGGAGGGAAGCAGCAGCCGCGTCGCCGAGCACCTTGACAATGTGATGGAGGAGCTCGTCGGGAAGCGAAGACAGGAAGTCCTCGTCAGAAGACAGCAAGTCCTCGTCACTCGATCCTGTCGCCGCCGAGATGCTCAGGTGCGAAAAGAGGGTGTCGAGGCCGACCGACATTTTTCATGACACAGCCGACGGAGCCGCCGTCGCATCCCCCCCTAATTCACAACCCCTTGGCCCAGATCAAGTCGAGAACGGACAGACAGACAGAGATCGACTAGTCAGACCCCAGTTTTGCACAGACAGGCGGAGCTCACTTGGAGCACTTGCGTTGGACGGTTGGAGTGCAGTCATTGACCTCACATCCATCCAGGGCCGGGGAGCTAAGAAGCGCACCCAGCGGGCCAGATGATCGGCATCGGGTTGCGGGCAAGAGAGCCCTAGCCCTGTGGGGGGTGCGCGTTCGCAGGGAAGGGGCCATAAAGGAAACACGGGTCTCCAAGTGCTCCAAGTGCTCCGAGGGTTAGACCCGCGTACCGTGGCTCTCGTCGAGAGCGTTTTGCGTCCCGGCGGGTGGGAGAGCATGTGTCGTCTGATGTGTCACTGTGTGCGTCACATCAGTCTTGATAGCAAGTACGGTCGATCCGCCAAAGCGATACACTCGTTCCTATCACATATTTTCTCCCACCCACCGGGTCCGGACGCAAAACGCTCTCGGCGAGAGCCACAAGAAGGCGCCCACACAGCAAGCCGCTCGGTCGATCACGTTGCTCGCTCGATGCCGGCGAGCGCATTGCGCACGCTTTGGACGGTGGCGAAGCCAAAAACACCGATGGTGGCCGTCCGCTGGCGTGAGCGGCGGCGGTCGAGACCTCACCCTTCGCGCCGACGACCCAACCTTACTGTGCCGTACCAAAGTCTGAACAGGTTGGAGCAGCAGCTCCTGACCACGGCGCCGCAGGCGCCTGTTGATAGGTCCAGGTGATAGCCCTGGATGGGCAATGCATACGCCTCACTGGGCCTCAGATCCCCCGACCGCGTCCCGGTGCTCTGTGGTCGGATTTGTGACGCCGTCGCACCGCGCCGCGGCCGGGGGCCCTCCGGAGGCCAAGGATGGCCGTGACGGACCGGGACGAGCTCTGGGAGGTTCAGTGTCAGTGTATATATTGTAGAGATCAACCATGTGCACAATATCTCTCAGTCTAGCTAAGCCTGGGAAGGCGATGCCGGGGCCGTACAGCAGCTTGATGGTGCTTCGCCGGCGTGCGTCCCGGAGCGGTGCCGGACGGGCGGTCCGTGGGAGGAAATCGGGGACAGCGCCGACGGTGCTCTGATTCGACTTTTTACTTCAAACAAAGACAGTGGCACGCGCCGCACTGCGGCGCGTGCCACTGTCAGGAGCGGATCCGTCGTGTTCACGCCGGGATCGTGTCCCCGACAACCTGGGCAGACTTTAGCCAAGTACAGTACGCGGAACAACCCAACACAGGCGCAACAACCCAACCCAACCCAAAAGCACCCCCATCTGTGCATTCCACTCCGTTCGCTCCCTCCCGCTTGGCGCCCATCCCGCCCTCCGCCCTCGCCCTCCGCCCCTGCCCTGGCTGGCCTGGGGGGCATCTCCTCATTATCACGCGCCGAGCGGGAGGGAAGTGGACGGGGCCCTGAGCCGACCTAGCCCTAAACGGAATGGGGCGCCCAACACGTGCCGGATTACTGTGCCTTCCCCGGGCACAGCCTTTCGGCTCGTGAAGGGTCGGTGCGTGTCGTGATCCCCTGGAACACCCGTACTCTCCCGCGCCATCTCCGTCGCCCTGTTCGGCTGCGGCCTTACCACCAAGATCGGGAGGCGGCCAGGGCTCATAGACTCGGTCGAGAGACCCCAGATTGGCATCCATGCCTCTCTGGACAGGGTGGCCCGCCACAACGACCCCTGGAATTGCGACTCGCCGCTTTCCTCCCGCTGTGATTCTGTGTGAGCTCTGTGTCTTGATGCCAACAATATACCTACGAAGCACGATTCTCCTGTTGGGCCCTCATCCCCCCGTAAAACGGGTGTCGAGGGTTGGTTTGGTCCAGCGGCGTCACTCGGGCGGTGGACTGTACACACTGGCGGCACTCCCTGAATGCTGCCGGCGGGCATGCACGTGGCCGGGCCGGCTTCCGCGGCGCCGCTAGATTCAGACCCCGACGCAATGTCCACATCGCGAAAGCGCAAGATAACCTGTAATCCAGCGCCTCACGTCTGCTGGGGGCTCGAGCTCAGCGGCACGACGGGATGTCCACTGGCGCGGCCAATCTCGGCGGCGTTCCGGCAGCGGTTCTGCACCGACTGCCAGCGGAAGGGGGTGGTCATCCCAGCGACAAGGATTCGCATCTGCGTCGGCGCCTCCACGCCCGGTAACGACCATGCGGGCGGCCTTTGGAACGACCCGATGCGGAACGAGCCTTGGCCGGCCCACAGAGTCGTCAATCAGACCGCCGGCTCCGCCGGCCCGAAGCTGGTTATCTTGCGCCACGCGACGAGCCAACAGCTGCCCGGCCTCATGCACCTCCCGCTGGACGCGGTGCACGAGGCGAGCGCGCGCCCCACCGCCCCCCCCCCCCTTTCTCCCCCAACACACACCCGACCCTGCGCCCACCCCTCGCTCGTCTCGCCCCTGTCCGCCAGCCGCGCGCCCCGCGCCTCAGGTCACCTTCCGCGTCGGTAAGACGCTGCAGCCGATTTCGCACTGCGATTCGTGCGGCATCACCCCCCCGAGCCCGGCCGAAGGGGCGGTTCAAGCGGCGCGGCAAAGCGCGGACATGGTGGCGCGGCAGGGCGCGCGCGCGCTCGCCCCGCGCGTGGCGGAGGACTCGGGGCGAAACGTCGCGCAGCGGCTCTCCCCCGCCGGAGGCGGTGGCGGCGCAGTGGTGCCAGGCGCAGATGCGGCGGCGGCGGCGGGTGCGGCGGCGGGTGCGGCGGCGGCGGGTGCGGGTGCGGCGGGTGCGGCGGCGGCGGGTATGGCGCCGGAAGGGGCGGCAAGGTGGGGCGGCGGGGCGCAGGCGTGCGCCGAGCCGTGGATGGCGGGCCAGCGGCCGATGGCAGGCCAGTGCGCCGACCCGCTGCTGCAGCTGCCCCCCGCGCACCGGCCATGTGGGAGCGCCTTTTCTTCCGTCGTGCCGGCGGCGGCGGCGGCTGCGGTGACGCAGTCTCTCCGCGCAGGCGGTGCGGGTGTGTGTGGACAGCCGCTCTTCCCACCCCCGTGCGACTGTGAGCAGGCGACGCACTCTCTCCGCGGAGGCGTCGCGCTTGAGTGCATCGGCCAGGCCATCTTGCGCTCCGGCGCGGAAGAGGGAGCGCGCTTGCGCGGTCCGGCAGCCAGCAGCCCCCCGACCCTCGCCCTCGCCTGGCGCGATAGGTCCCGAGCTCGGCTCGCCGCAGATCGGGCTGGTCACTCCGGGCGAGCACGTCGCCGTCCTCGAGTCCGTCTTCAACAGCGTCGGCCAGACGCGGCTGCGCTGCGAGCGAGGCTGGACCTCCGCTGTCGCGGGAGACGGAACGGTCCTCTTCCGGCCGGCGCCGCGACCGCCTTTCTCGAGGCCGCCCGCGCAGAGGCCAAAGCGCGCGGCGGCCGAGGCGGCGGCGGCGGTAGCTGCCGAGGCGGCGGCGGCGGCCGCCGCCGCCGAGGCGATTGCGATTGAGGCGCAAAAGGCGGCGGAGGCGGCGATGGAGGCGGCCGAGGCGGCGGCTGTGAGGGCCGAGGCGGCGGCGGAGGCGGCGAGCACTGCGTCGGCGGAGGCGGTGGCGGAGGCGGCGGCGGCGGCGGCGGCGGCGGCGGCGGCGGCGGCGGCGGAGGACAGGGGGAGGGTGGGGGAGGTATGGGCGGCGGGGGTCGATGAGGGAGCGAGACGCCCTGCGCAGCCGCCTCTGCCCGAGGGGGCGGAGGAGGGGGCGGAGGAGGGGGCGGAGGAGGGCGGAGAGTGCCCCCCTCCTGCGGTGGCAACTGAGGCGGGCGGCTGCCGCTTGCCGGGGGAGGCGGAGGGCTTTCGCTTGGTCCTCTCGCGCGAGAGCAGCAGCGGCTACTTGGGCGTGCAGAGACAGCCCTCTGGCCGTTTCCTAGCGCAGCAATACGTGGACGGCAGGCTGGCTCACCTCGGCATCTTCGACACGGCGGTGGAGGCGGCGGTGGCGTACGCGCGGGCGGTGGGTGGGGCGGCGGGCCCAACGTGGCCGGCCGAGGAGGAGGAGCGGCTGCGCGCGCTCGTGCTGTCGTTGGGCGGGAGGCAGTGGGCGGCGGTTGCGGAGCAGCTTGGCACGGGGCGGACGCCAACCAGTGTCGAGCAGCGCTGGCATGTCATGATGGCGCCGGCGCCGCGAGCGGAGGCAGCGGCCATCGAGGGCGGCGGCGCGGCGGAGGAGCGGTGGCGCCCCACGCAGGCGGAGGCGGCGGGGGTAGAGGCGCGCGCCGCCCCCGCCGAGCGTGCGAGCGGAGGGTCGCAGGCGGCCACGTCGGCGGAGGGTGCGCCGGCGACGCGGGTCAAGAGGGAGCTCGGTGAGTCGATCCCCCACGGGCTGGTCCCCGCGGAGCAGAGCTACTGGCAGGACATGCGCAGCATCGTCGCGGGGAGGAGCAGCCGCGTGCAGCTCGCCTGCCCGGGGGAGCTGCCGCCCTCTCGCGCGCTGGCGCTGCACCTGCGCGACGGGCGCAAGTACCATGTCCTCGTGCCGGCGGGCGTGCGCGCGGGGCAGAGCTTCACCGTCGAGCTGCCGGAGGGGGCGGAGCTGGGCGAGGTCTTCATCGCGCCGCCCGCGCCGCCGCAGCCGCAGGGGCCGCAGGGGCCGCAGGGGCCGCAGGGGCCGCCGCAGCCGCAGGTGCCGCAGCCTGAGGTGCCGCAGGCGTCGCAGGTACCGCAAGCGCCGCATGCGCCGCAGGGCGGCGGCGGGGCCCACTCCCTCAACTTGCTCGTGTTGGCGTCCACCGCGCAAGGCCGGTGAGCAGCCAGCTTACCTAACAGCCGCACTGGCTCAATTTTCGTATTTTCGTGTGACGAGAGGGGAAGTAGAGAAGGAGGGTGCCGTTGAGTTCGCCTCTATTGTACGGAGTTCGGTGTGTACATGTATCACTTCTATATTGTGTGTAAAGACAATCTCGTTGGAGCACTTGCGACTTGGTCAGGGAGTGCAGACCCGGTGCAGTCATTGCCGTAACCGCACGCCTGCCGCACGCCCCCAGCGCCCAGGACCGGGGGGGGGTGCGGGAGCTAAGAATTTAACACACACACACACACACACACACACACACACACACACACACACACACACACACACACACACACACACTAAAAGAAAGAAAGAAAACAGACACGCCAAACGAGGGATGGGACGAGGACAGGGTCCCCACCTGCACGAGCATTCTCTCTCTCCAGCGCGTTTTCGCGATTTCTTCTTCCGCTGCTTCGGCGAGAGCAACAAACAATCAACGAGATGTTGTTCCCACCCGTCCCCTCGATCCTCAAGCCGATAACCGTCAAGCCGCGCGCGCCGCTTCCCTCTCGGCTCGTCCCCAGCAGTCAGGCCGCAGCCTTTGCCATCGCACTTCCGCTCTCCGTGCTCGCCGGCGCTTCGATCGCCGTGCCGACTGCTCTCGCCATCGCTGCCTCGGCGGGAGACTTGGGGCTCAGCAGCCTCACGGCGGCCACATCGCCGCCCGACGCAGCCGTGCTCTACCTCGCGTTCCTCGTTGTCGGCCTGGCCTTTGCTGAGCGCCGAGTCTTCGCAGGCCGCAGCTGGCAACGGGCCGTCGAGCGCCCAGCCATCCAGGGCCCAGCCCTCGCCGACGGCGCTGGCTGCTTCCTCCTCGCCGAGACGGGAGAAGGCGCGTGGTACAGCTGCTCAACTCCCTCCGACACCCCTGGTGTCGTCTGCGAGCAGGACACCGGCTTTGCGGTCGATGAGTGGGTCTGCAAGGTCCCCACACTGCGCTGAGGGGTTCGTGCCTGCGCGTGCGCGTGCGACTCAGGCGATAGCGCGTGAGCACCGCGACCGGCGAGTGTGGGTACTTGCATGTCAGAGGACGGGCACGCGGCACGTCATTGCGTCGCTCAATTGTGTGCGCGGTCTGGGTCTCGACACTCGAGAGATCTCTACACTCTAGAGACAGGTATATGTGTGTGTGTGTGCGGCCTCTCGTATGTACTCGTGACGTGTCCTTTTGTGTGTGTGCTAATATGTGTATAGCGTGAATATTCGAACTTTTCTGCGTCCAGCCGATCGACACACGCGCGATCGCCCCACACGCCACACCCGTTATGCGTTAAAGATAAAAAGTGTTCGCGCACAAGCTGCAGCGTGCAGCTGCAGGGGAGCAGCGCGGACTGTCGACTGTCGGCTGCGTTAGGCCTTGGCCTCCGCTTCCCTCTCGTCGGGCTCTTCGCCGCGCGCGCCCGCTTCCCTCTCGGCGCGGTGGCGCGGCGAGTCCACCACGAGTGTGACCGGGCCGTCATTGACGAGGGACACCGCCATCTTCGCGCCAAAGACTCCGTCTTTGATGCGCGCCTCGCCTCCGTACTCGCGCGCGACGAGCGCCTTGAACTCGTGGTACGTCCGCGTGGCCTCCGCCGTCTTCATCGAGGCCTTGAAGTCTGGCACGTGCTTCTTGTTTGTCACCTCACCAAAGAGAGTGAACTGCGAGACCAGCAGGATCTCGTACTCCATCTGACGCACAGACTGGCGCCAGCTCTTGCCGCTCTCGTTCTCCCACAGCTTGGCGCCACACAGCTTGCGCGCACAGTACAGCAAGTCCTCGGCGCCGTCCTCCTCGTGCAGGCCGACGAGCGCCAGCAGACCTCGGCCGATGGTCGAAACCTCGGCGCCGTCGACAGAGACAGAGGCGCTCACGACACGCTGCAGCACGAGACGCATGGCGCTGCCGCCGCGGAGGGCGGCCGCGGCGACGACGATCCAGAGGAACGCACTGCGGCGGCGAATTTCGAACTCCCAGCGTTTTGAGGGGCGTACGCCGGCCCGCAAAAAAAAAATCCCGCGCCGCGTGTCGTGTTTTCCAACCAACACAGACACAATCGAATGACACATGGCAACATCAGGTCCCTCCTCCCGCGAGCGCGACGACTCCCTCCCCCCTTCTTCTTGCACTCACGCGACAAACCGCAGTTAGACAGACAGAGACAACGTGCCGCGAAGCGGATCAATATAAGGCCGCTCAATCAGACTCAACAGTGGCCGCGGTCTACTCTTGAGCCTCCGCCTCCTTCTCCAGCAGCAGCTTGATGCCGTTGTACAGCTTGGTCACGATCTCCGCCTCGGTGATGAAGAGACGGCTGCTCGGCGACAGGTCGATCGTGCCGTCCTTGCCGATCGGCGTGTGCTCGCCTCCCATGCCGCGCACCGACAGGCCGAGTGGCTTGGCCGCCGCCTTGGCCTTGGCGTCGGTGCCGTCCGAGGTCAGGTTGGGCACCGCCACGTGCACCGAGGCGCGCATCCCCGTGCCCAGGTTGGACGGGCACGACGTCACGTAGCCGTACTTGGTCGACGTGGCGAAGGCGATGCCGTCGATCGCCTCGACGGCCTGGAGCGCGGTGTGCAGCCGGTCGAAGACGGCGTTGAGCACGAAGCCCTTGGCCATGCACATGATGCGCAGCTGGTCCTCCTCGCCGAACCAGATGATGAACCCGCCGTCGGCCGACTGGTAGCAGCCCCGCCCGCACGGCCAGTCCGACGCGATGCCGGCGGAGGCGAGGTATGGGTCGGCGGCCATGTCCTTGAACATGACGTGCGCATCGACCAGCTCCTGGTACTTGTCCGCCGAGATGAGGTTCGGGTTCTCCGCCTCGCCCGTCACCTCGCTCCACACGTCGTTGGGCGTCATGCTGAAGACGTTGCCGCCATAGTCGGGGTTGGCCTTGAGCACGTCGAAGGCCTTGAGCATCGTCTTCTCGAAGTTGACGCGGTCGGCCTTGGTCATCAGGCCCGGCAGTGGGAAGGCGGTCAGGTTGCGCCCGACGCGCACGCGCATCGAGAGCTCCTTGCCCAGCCCGAGCTTTTGCAGGTCGAGCTGGCCGTCCTCCGGGAGGCCCTCGACGCCGTCGAGCGACCAGTTGGTGGTGTGCACCTTGCCGCCGCCGTGGTGGTAGCCCTCGCAGACGCGGTCAAAGAAGGGCGCGAGCTCATCGTAGTTGGCTGGGTCGACGGCGTAGCAGCCGAGGCCCGAGTCGTGGTTGTCGAGGCCCGACTTTGCGCACAGCGCGAGCTCGTCGAGCTTGGCCGCGGGCAGCGTGGCCATCCACGTCTGCACCTCGGCCTCGAGCAGCGTCTTTGCGCACAGGTTGTC
This sequence comes from Emiliania huxleyi CCMP1516, assembly GCF_000372725.1. NCBI lineage: Eukaryota > Haptophyta > Isochrysidales > Noelaerhabdaceae > Emiliania > Emiliania huxleyi. Next base: position 664,278 of record NW_005198966.1, read on the forward strand.
GGGGTTGGCCTCGGCCGCCACCTTGGCCTGGGCGGTGAGCTCCTCAATCTTGGAGCTCGTGCCGGCATTGGCCGCCGCCGCGGAAGCCTCGGGCACCACCTCCGACGCGGCTGGAGTGCTCGTGACGTCGGGTGCAACAGCGGGCGACTCGGCCACCTCCTTGGTCTCTTTTGGCGCCGCCGGCGCCGGCGCCTTGGCCGGACTGGCTTGCTTCTTCGCCTTGCTCGCCCCACCGCCCATGGCTGTAGATGTTCGTTTCGCGAGGGGAGGGCCGGCCGAGCTTGAAACGACGGGGACGTGTCCACAGCTGGCTTTGAGCTCGCGCTATTCCTTTTCCAGCTGTGGTGGGCGTTGGCGCACTAAACGCCGGAGCCTCGACGGTGCGCCAGCCCCCGGGTCTTTCTGGTGTACCTGTGTGTCAGTCTCAGGTGAGCGAGTCCGTGCCGTGTAGTAATGACGTGATCCACTTGATCCAAGGGTGCCATTGTGCTCTACTACAAAAGTTGTGGAAGATGCCTAAGTCTCAGACACTGAATCCTGAGCGGAGCTGAGAGAGGTCTGAGACGTGAGAGAGAAGAGGGGGGGGGGGCGCGGGCGGGGGCGGGGGCCGACCTCCGGGTCCCGGCGCCCGGGAGAGACTGCTCGGTGCTGTGCCTGTGGACAGGCTCGAGGCTGTGGAGTGCTGTCACTGCTATGTTTTGGCTTTTGCGGCACACTCGGCTTCTATACTCTCTAGTACACCACTAATAACTATACCACCATCGTACGGCTCTGCACACTCTGTGGACTCTGTGGTTTCCCGCCGTCACTCGGCCACCGCCTCGGCGAGCACGGGCCCCGTCTCTGGCTCGTCGCCGCCGTCGCCGCCGAGCGCGAGCGTAGGCCGCTGGTGCAGCGGCCACTCGCTGAAGCCCGCCATCGAGGGGCGCAAGTAGCCCTTCGCGTCGAAAAAGTACTCTGAGCGGCAGTCCTTGCACAGGTAGAGCGGGAAGGTGTCTGCGGTCGCGCAGCCGGCGACCTCGTGCGTCGCGGCGAGGTTGCAGACGGAGCAGCGCTCCGTCGCGTCCTTTGAGCGGTAGCAGAGCAGCGGGTACCGCTCGGGCCGCAGCTCGTCCCGCTCGGAGGCGAGGCCGCACCTAGAGGACAAGTCCGAGAAGCTTCCGGGGGCGGGGAGTGCCCGCCGCCCTTTGCTCACGCTCGGAGGCGAGGCCGCGCCACTCGAAGACGATGGCGTGCTCGCAGTCGCCGTCGTGCGTGAAGAGGTACTGCCTGTCGCACGCGTCACGGGACACGTCATGGACGCGTCACCCACATGCCGCCCCTGCAGGCAGCAGAGGGGCTGCCCTCCCAGCCGCAGCTCCAGCTCGCCCGCCCGCGTCGCCCCCATCCCCTCCGGCGCCTCGCGGCCCGCCGCCGGACTGCTGAAGCTCGCGCTGCCGCAGCTCGGGCCGCCGCCGCCGCCCCCCGGCCCGGCCCGCGCAGCCGCCCACGTGCGGACCTGTTCACAGCCGACCCCTGTGAAGAGGCGCCGTTCACAGCTGCACCCGTGCAGCCGCCCTCGTGCGGGCCGGCTCGGACAGGTCCTCGGCCCCGTCGATGTAGAAGCGGCCCTCGATGTAAAACATTGACGAGCCTGCGCGCGCGGGCGAGTGGCGCGTGTGTGCATGCGTGGGCGGGGCAGGGTGGCGTGTGGGGTGGGGGTGGGGTGGGGGTGCGGGTGGGGTGGGGTGGGGTGGGTGGTGGTGGACAGGCTCACACAACTCGCGCCCAGCCCCGCCCCCCCTGCCCGCCCAACCACGGATCGCCCCCGCGCCCCCTCCAGTCGCCAACCCCCCTCTCCCCCCCCTCCCCCCCCCGCACCGCTCGGGAGGGGTAGTCCGAGACCGCGCCGCGCCGCCTCCGCAAACTGCGCGCGCAGCCGCTCCGAGGCGCCGCAGCCGCCGCCAACGGCGCGCCCCAACTCGAGCAGCGTCGTCCCTGCACGGCGTGGCGCACGGCGTGACGAGGCCAGACTCGGGGCGGGGGTACGGCGCCGTGCCGTGTGTTCAGAGCATCGCGTGCACACAAGGGCCACGGGCACCGCGAATGCAGCTGACTACCGCTGAGCACGGCCGAATGTACGCGCCCTCTCGGGTGCCAGTCAGCAGGATCTGTGCTCCGCGTCTAGGGCGCCATGCCCCCGTGCAGCAGGTAGGCGCGCTCGCGCAGTCGGCCGTCGTACACGGCGATACGGAGCAGCAGCGTCTCGCCGGGCTGGAGGAGCGGCTCCTATCGACGACGCGACGTGGACGTGTCACGGACGCGTGCCGTGGACGGTGCTGCCTCGCTGGCGCCTCGAGCGGCTCACCCTCTCTCCCGCGCCGGCGCTCTCCTCGAGCGCCCTCCTACAGACAGACACACACACGCTCAAACGCACGCCCTCCTACAGACAGACACACAGACACACGCTCCACACACTCGCTCCTACAGACAATAGACAGACACAGGCGCGGCTCGGCCGGGCGGGACCGACCCCGCGGCCGCTGTCTCTCGCGTGACGGGGCGAGAGCGGGGCGAGAGCGGGGCGAGAGCGGGGCGAGGGATAGAGAAGGTGGGAGCGGCGCACCGCTGCTGCGCTGTGAGCGAGACCAGCTGCGGGTGGTACGAGCGGTAGAGCAGCTCCTTGCGCGCCTGCAGGGAGGCACCCGAGAAGGCATCAGCAGCCGCGGCGCGGTCGCGAGCTCGCGAGGCAGCGCGAGCCTCGCGCCGCCCCTGCTCGCTCGGCCGTGCGGAGCGGAGCGGGTCGTCCTCGCCCCACTGCGTGTGCCCCCGCTTGAGGTCCGCGGCGGTCTTCACGCCGAGCGCCTAGAGCAAAGCTGCGAGAAGGCTGCGAGAAGAGTCCAGGTAGTGGGCGGCGGTCGGGTCGCGCCGAGAGCCTTCGACGGCCGCACAGGCTCCTCCCGCGGGGGGCGAGGCATCATCGATCCCGCACCGCCGCCCGCTGGGCGGACGCCGTCATCCGTGGGCGGCAGCTCGAGCGGCGCGGCTGCCGCGAGCAGCTCCGCGTCGCCAGGCAGCAGCGCAGGCCGCGCCGCGACGGCGGCAGCGGAGCGCTGGAAGGCGGAGAGCGAGAAGACCGGCGTGTTCACGGCCTTGATGCTGGCAGTGAGGGGGCGGAAGAAGACCTGCGACGGAGGGCCCGCGACCGCGCCGAGGCGGGCACTCGGCGCGTCCAAGCGCGAGAATTCCTCTGTGCTTGTCGTGAATGCTCCAGCGCTGCCCTGCACATCCGCCAGCAGCGCTCTTTGCCGCTCAACTTCTGTCGCCCGCTGCTTCTGCCGCTTTGAGCCGCCGCTGGCCGCTTCGATTGGCAGTGGCGGCGGCACATCGACTAAGTCAGGCGACAAGAGCGCGGGAGCCTCCTCGCCATCATGGACGACGCTGAGCAACACCGTGCCTGCGTCGCTTGAGCAGGCCGCCATGGTATGGTGCAACGGCGCGCGGCAGGAAAGAATTTTTGCTGGCAAGAAAACAACTGCACTGCACGACGGGACTGGCGCGCACTGGCACTTACACATCGCGGACACTTCTTGCCTGAGACGACGTTGTCCTAATGGTCGCGGAAGGAGCGGCAGGTCCTTACTGTCCGGCTCAGCATTGCTGTCATCCTTGGTCCTTGCTTGGTTTTGCTAGGCCATTTAGCATTTTGGCAGCAATGGCAGGGTGTCTGAACATTGCAATACGTTATTAGGGTTAGCGGTACTCTGTACCTCTTAGTGTTAGGGTTAGGGTTGGAATTCATATACGACTACAAGCAAGCGCGATCCTCTCCTCGCCTGCCCGTCTCCCTCTAGCCCCTCTCTCACGGCCAGCCTAGGTGCCAGCTATCCTCGCGTACGCTAGCCTACCGTCGAAGAGCAGAGCCGCAACCCGGGCAAAGGCCGCAGTCCTTCCACATGCACTTTTCCGGCCAGGCTGCAGTGTGCCCGCTGCAGAAGGGCTTGCACGAGCTCGATTCTGCAGCTGGCTGCCCAGAGCCACAGTCCTCGCAAAATTTGCAGTCGTTCCACCAGCATTTTTGCATCCAGAAAGCGGAGTGCCGGCTGCAGAAGGGCTTGCACAAGCTCTCTTCCGAGGGCGCTGCCGGCGCTGCCGGCGCTGGCGGCGTGCACGATTTGACCGTGATGGTGGTGTGGGCGAGGGAAGGGTCCGTGTCCAGCCACAGCTCGTCGCAGATGGGCGACAGGCGGCACCAGCGGCTCGTCCAGAAGGAGTAGGCGAGACATGCCTCCTCTGCCTCGCACAAGCGTTGACAGGTAGCCTCGCCGTCCACAAAGCCGTCGGACAGGCGGGCCTTGCCGCAGTAGCGCCGCACGCCGATCGACGTGGTGAAGACGCACGCCTTAGGCGGTGGCAGCGGTGCCGGCGGGAGCGAGGGCGGGGGCGAAGGGGGAGGCATCATCGGCGGCCAGTCGGTCGCCGAGATGCACGATTTGACCGTGATGGTGGTGTGGGCGAGGGAAGGGTCCTTGTCCAGCCACAGGTCGTCGCACGCGGGCGTCAGGCGGCACCAGTTGCTCGTCCAGAAGGAATAGTAGAGGCAAGCCTCGTCTTCCTCGCACTCGCGCCGACACGCAGCCTCGTCGTCCACGAAGCCGTGAGACAGGTGGGGCTTGCTGCAGTAGCGCCGCACGCCAAACGACACTGGAACGACGCACACCTTAGGCGATGGCAGCGGTGCCGGCGGGAGCGGAGCCAAGGCCAGTGGAGGATCCCATGGTGCGATGGAAGGCATCATCGGCGGTAGGCCAGGCGATGGGATACGAGGTGGGAGAAAGCAGTGCGAGCAGCCGGCACAGTCATCCCACCCGCACTTGGAGCTCCAGCTCCGTGGGTTGTGGCCGCAAAAGCGTAGGCAAGTCGGCGGTGGCGGCTGTGGTGGTGGCGGCGGGGGTGGCGGTATTGACGGCAGCAATAGCGTCGGCAGCAAAGGCGGGGCGCGTGGTTGCGGAGGCGGCCTCGCCTTCAGCTCGCAGATCACCTTGTGGAAAGGCTGGCAGATGCCAAAGTCGACGATGCCAGGCTTTGGCAGCGGCTTGTAGCCAAAGCCCGCATACGGCTGGCCTGTCCCGTTGCAGAAGCGATTCTGCCGCGTATGAAAGTCCCCCGGCCAGCCATCTGCTTGCAGCGCGGTCAGAATTGGCGTCACGTCACGAGCCAGGTTTGTCAGGTCGAAGTACGTCCGTCCATCGCGATGAGGGTCATAGGCAAGCGGCACGCCCTTAAAGAGCGAGAGGTCGACGCCAGCAGCAGTGGCCTGGTTTACCAGCCACTCGACGTGCTCGGCGCTCGTGATGGACACGGCGTCCCACCCGGCGCCGAGCATCTGACAGCTGCTGCGGATTGACAGCAAATGTGTATCAGCGGAGGGGTCAATGAGATGCACGTCGGGAAACAAAGGAGGCTCCTGTGGCGGTGGTAGGAATGGCGGTGGGAGCGGCGGAAGAGGCGGTCGGGGCGGGGGCGTTGGCCGCGTCGGTGGCGGTGGTTGTGATGGCGTCGGTGGTAGGAATGGTGAAGGCGGCGGCGGCGGCGACGGTGGCGGCGGCGGCGGCGGCGATGGTGGCGGCGCCCGCGGCGGTAATGGCGGCGGAGGTAGGACTGGCGGTGTCGGTGGCGGCGCCGAGGGCAATGCCGTCCGCGCGGTTCGTGGCGGAGGCGCTGATGGCGGTGGCGGCGTCGGAGGTGGCAGCTGCGGTGGCATCGCAAATGGGCATACCGTGCCCTGGCAGATGCTCGATGTACAAAACTCCCTCTCAGAGCATCTGCTGTCAAAAGTGGACATCAGCGCGGTCGCGCTGGAGCACCACCTCGCCTTGAACTCACTTGGGCAGCCGCACTCCACGTAGTAGCAATCGAACTCGAGTGGCGACAACGGCGATGGTGGCGGTGGCAGCGGCGGCGTCGGTGGGATGAAGCACTCCGAGCAGCCGGCACAGTCATCCCACCCGCACTTGGAGCTCCAGCTCCGTGGGTTGTGGCCGCAAAAGCGTAGGCAAGTCGGCGGTGGCGGCTGCGGCGATGGAGGCAGAGGTGGCGCATTTGGTGAAGGCGGTGGCAGCGGCGGCGTCGGTGGGATGAAGCACTCCGAGCAGCCGGCACAGTCATCCCACCCGCACTTGGAGCTCCAGCTCCGTGGGTTGTGGCCGCAAAAGCGTAGGCAAGTCGGCGGTGGCGGCTGTGGTGGTGGCGGCGGAGGTGGCGGTATTGACGGCAGCAATAGCGTCGGCAGCAAAGGCGGGGCGCGTGGTTGCGGAGGCGGCCTCGCCTTCAGCTCGCAGATCACCTTGTGGAAAGGCTGGCAGATGCCAAAGTCGACGATGCCAGGCTTTGGCAGCGGCTTGTAGCCAAAGCCCGCATACGGCTGGCCTGTCCCGTTGCAGAAGCGATTCTGCTGCGTATGAAAGTCCCCCGGCCAGCCATCTGCTTGCAGCGCGGTCAGAATTGGCGTCACGTCACGAGCCAGGTTTGTCAGGTCGAAGTACGTCCGTCCATCGCGATGAGGGTCATAGGCAAGCGGCACGCCCTTAAAGAGCGAGAGGTCGACGCCAGCAGCAGTGGCCTGGTTTACCAGCCACTCGACGTGCTCGGCGCTCGTGATGGACACGGCGTCCCACCCGGCGCCGAGCATCTGACAGCTGCTGCGGATTGAGGGCAACCTGACGTCCTCCGGAGGATCAACATAACGGACGACAGGCCACAACGTCGGGGGCGAGAGCGACAGGCATTCCGTGCAGAGCGAGCACCTTTGATTTTTCCATCGGCACTTACGCGCCCACTCAACAGTGTGGATTTGACAACTGCTCCGGCAGGATCCCGCAGGTCCCGGCAGCAGCGGAGGCGGCGGCGACATGGATGACGCACTCTGCAACCAGATGGAGAAAAAGAGCGCTGGGCTGAAAGTGAGCATGTCCAATGTTGGAACCTACGGTGCCAGCTTTGCACACCACCGAGGTCGGCAGCGGGCTAAGTGGCAGCCGCCGGCGTACGCGGCGGACGGTGGCGGAATTTGGCGAGGCATTCGGCCAAACTGTTCTCTCCGCCACATCGAAAGTGATAAACAAACTTCAGTTCGTGCTAGTGAACTGAGGAGAAGCGGGTCGAGCCTCGGCGCAGAGGCAGCGCCTAGCGGGCGGGAACCCTTACCCCCGCGCCCGCCGCTGCCTGAGGGAGGGTGTAGAGGATGTAGAGTGTAGAGCGCTGTAGAGCTGTAGAGATGTAGAGCGCTCTGGAGCGCTGTAGAGCAATGTAGAGCTGTAGAGCTCTACATCCACCGCGTGACGAACTGCGTGCGTTGTAGAGCGATGTAGAGGCGCTCTACAACGTGAAATCTCTATTGCAATACAACAAACTCTACATCATAACCGGCGAACGAGGCACGGTCGCTCTCCGACATGAGCGCGTTGCACTTGCCAGTGCTGCCCTGGCCTTCTGTCTGCCCGCCCAATGGGTGGCAGATGCCTCTGCTGCTGTGGCATGCCTCGCGGCTGCGACTGGCCGGCGCCTCGGCGCGTCAGCTTGGCTCGGCGTAGCGATCGTGGCCAGCGCAACTCGCCTGGACTCAACGCTCAGCCAGGAGCTCCCGCACGCGCTGGCGCGAGTCATGGCGCATGCAACGCGCAGTAATGCTCGCCTCGCCTCGCGCAAATGCGATCGTCCTCGCAGCCGACAGTCCACCGCCTGCTAAAGAAGCACAGCGACGAATGCGGCACCGGCGACGGGCTGGTCATGACGCAGTTATAGGGTGTTATGTGCCGTCAGAGTGACTCTCTGTGTGTCAGGAATAGTCAGGGCCGTCCATCAGAGCTCCAGTAAGCTCGGAGACACCCCATTAGCGCGGCTCGACCTCTTTGAGTCACTGCCTTCCCGGCGGTTTGCACTGGTCAAACTATTAGCCTCATAATGAAGAACTTGCTAATAGCGATTTCAAATACGAAATAGTGCTACTATTAGCTCAGAGGAGCTAATAGCTGAGCTTCATAACGTCTGGAGCTATGAGAACACCACTATGAGAAGGGCTAATAGCGACTATTAGGGCGCTATTAGGGCACTATGAGAGCCTAATAGTGGCCCTAATAGTGCCCTAATAGTGCGGTACCCGCGCGACGCGCACTACGCGCGGCGCGGCAAGAGCGATGGCGCCGACTCTCTAGGAGACGGGCTTCCATGAGGCAACCACGGCGAACGAGAAGGTCACCGTGGAGTCGTTGAACTTGACCGTGGTGACGTCAGGCTTGGTCGTGCTCTTCATCACCTTGACGCACCAGCCGCCGGCGGAGACGCCGGGCCACAGCGAGGGCGGCGCGAGCAGAAAGCTGGTCGTGTGGTCGCACGAGCGCGGGTGTTGCCTGCGCAACAGGGGCACGGGGACGAGCGTCAGCCCGGCAGCTCGCGGCGGCGCGCGCGCGCGGCGACGGTGCGCACGGCTTGGGAGAGCAGGGAGAGAGAGAGATAAGGCCGCTGCCGCCGCAGAACGCAGGATGTGGCTGCGTGCGGGGCGCGGCGGGCGCGGGCGCGCGCTCGGACCTTGCAATTTCAAACTGCGCACGCCCTGATCACGAACAGGATGCGGGCGGCGCAGAGATCTGCTGCCGCCCGGACCGCCGCCCGGGGATGACCCAGGACCTCGCCGGCGCTGCGCCGGCGAGGGGCCGAAGCCCGGCGGTTGATCGCGTTCTCCACACCCGCGCGCGCTGTGCGGTCGCCGTTCCGCTTCACATGCCTGCGGACAGCGCCGACGGGTGGTGAGGAGGGCGGAGAGCCGGCGGGCGCGGTGTGCCGCGGTCGCCGCGGTGTGCCGCGGTCGCCGCGCGCTGGTGGTGTGCGTGCGGTCGCCGCGCGCTGGTGGGCGACAGGTCACCGAGGCGAGCGGGGAGCGAGCGAGGAGCACACTGTGTGCTGTGCTGCTCAAATCGCCAAGTCAAACAAGGAAAAACAGCTGGGTCCTCGTCGACAACAAACCCTGCAGGGGTCGGCATCAGCGCGCCGGGCGCCGCAGGTCGTGCTGCGCTTCGAAAAGCCGCCGGCCTTCCTCTCGCATCGTCTCGTCCAGCTGCGCCTTGACCGATGGCAGCGCAAGGCTTCTCGCCGGATCCGCGATCACCGTGGATGGACGCCAAGAAGACCAGCGCTGCGCCGCACGCCGCCAAACCACCACGCTGGCGCCAGCTCGCAGAGGGTTTCTCGCTGCACGCCAGATGGTCAGCTGGCGCCGATGGCGGCATGGGCGCGACGAGCTCCGTGGCCGGCATGTCGCTACGAGGCCCAGCTATTAGGCCGGGGCGCGCCGTGAAGCATGCGGCATGAATCGCGAAATCGCTAAGTGCGCATTATGAGGGTCCATTATTAGGACATCGGCTATTAGCACACCTTATAATTGCACTATTAGCCCCTCTGAGCTAATAGTAGCACTATTTGAAATCGTTATTAGCAAGTTCTTCATTATGAGGCTAATAGTTTGACCAGTGTGGCTGTAGAGCCTCTACAACAAACTCTACAGCAAAATCGCGCTCTACATCGCTCTACAACGCACGCAGTTCGTCACGCAGCCGATGTAGAGCTCTACAGCTCTACAGCTCTACAGCGCTCTACACTCTACATCCTCTACACCCTCCCTCATTGGCAGACAGCTCCGCCACCTGCGGGGCACACAAGGGGGAGCCAAATTGGCTAAGAGGGGCGTGCCTCGGACCTAGAGCATGATCTACCTCGAGGCACCAGCGCGTTGCTCGACGTGGCGAGGTTCTTCGTCTGGCCCGGGTCGGCCTCGAGGTCAAACAGGTCGACACTCCCCTGCAACCGGCGAGCTGACTCATATCCGGGCGAGACCCACCTTATGAGGCTGTATCGACTCGTCCGGTAGCTGTCAGTCCCAGAGTTCGCCGCACCCGTCTCTCGGCTGGCGTCCAAACCGCAGGCGACCCGCCTTGGCCTTCATCTCTTGTTGATGGGCGTCCCCGGCCTCTTCTCCTGGGTGCGGCGCCAGTTCCCGGAGGCAATCATCCCGGAGGAGGTCTGGTCGAAGTCGTCGCCCGCGCCGGTCTCCTCTCTCTTCGTCGACCTCAACCACATCCTCCACGCCTGCACGCACCCAGAGTATCCCTACGAGGAGCCGAGCAGCCGCGAGGCGATGCTCGAGGCGATCCTGCTCTACATCGAGGCGCTCCTCGCCCTCGTTCAGCCCACCGACCTCCTCTTCATCGCTGTCGACGGCCCGCCGCCACGCGCAAAGATGAACCAGCAGCGGTCGCGACGCTTCCTCGCAGCGATGGAGGCGGCCGACCGGAAGCGGATGCAGGAGCAGGCGCGCACCGCACTTGCGAGCCTCCTCGTCCCGCCGGCCGAGCCCAAGGCGCGCACCGCCACCGCCGTGCGGGCGGAGCTGAGCCGGGGCGTGTGGGGCGCTGGCGGCGGCGGCAGCGTCATCGCTGCTGCCGCTGCTGCTGCCGCCGCCGCCGCTGGAGCTGCCGCTGCTGACAAGGCGGCGGCAGCGAGCGTGTGGTCGTGCCCCGCTTGCACGCTCGTCAACCCGGCCGCACGCGCGAGCTGCGACGCGTGCGGCGGCGCGCGGCCTGCGCCTGCAGGTCAGTGAGTCAGCTGCTCAGTTTGACACACGCCCTGCACACACATGCCCTAGCAGGGAGGACGGGGCACACGCCCTCGCGGAGCGCACACAGGGCATCCGCACACGAGGCGTGGCGTGCGCCTGCAGGCGAGGAGTGGATGTGTGCAGCTTGCACGCTGATCAACGCGGCGGCCAGCAAGGTGCGTGGACCTAGACGCTGGACACGGATCTTTGTATTCCAACGGGGGCACTCGAGGGGGCACGCATCCGCTGTATCGGCCGTATCTACTGGGTTCACGCGGTGCTCCGAGTACACTGCACGACACCGCATCCCCGCCCTCACGTTGGTGCACCCCCTCCCGCGAGGCGTGCGACGCCTGCGGTTCGCCCCGCGGACCCGCTGCGCCGCCGCCGCAACGTCTCGCGCCGCCGCCGCAAGCCGCCGGCGCGGGAAGTAGCCTCAAGCCGCCCGCAAGGTCGCCCGAGGTTGCGCGCAGCTCTGCGGTGGCGCAGGCGGGCGGGTAGCTGGAGAGGCGAGGCAGAGTCTCGCTCCGCCACGGCTGGGTCGCCGGCGTCCGCTGTCGCCTGGCCGTGTGTGTGTGTGTGTGGCGCGGGGGGGGGGGGGGGGGAAGGGGGGGGAAGGGGGAAGGGGGCCGTCACACTGGGAGCAACCCGCAAACCCAACCGGGAAGGGGCTCAACCCGCGCGGCCGTGGCGCAAGGGGGGGGGGGGCTCCCCGCGGCTCCCGAGGGGTTTGACTCGAACTTGCTCACCCCGGGCACCAGGCTGATGGATGTGCTGCTACAGGAACCTTCTTGGAACCTTCCTGGAACCTTCCTGTAGGCACCGAGCTGATGGCGTGGATGTGCGCCTCTATCGAGGCGGCGCTGCGGGAGCGGCTCGCGGGCGGCGGCCCCCTGTGGCGTGGGCTCGCGGTGCTCTTCTCCTCCGCGTCTGAGCCGGGGGAGGGAGAGCACAAGTTGATGCACTACGTCCGGCTGCAGACCGCCGCCGGCCTCTCGGCAGGCGAGGCCGCCATACCCCACAACCCCAACCCACAACCCCAGCCCTCGCCCTCGCCCTCGCCCTCGCCCTCGCCCTCGCCCTCGCCCTCGCCCTCGCCCTTTGACCCTAGCCTGCCGTAGCCCTGACCCCGCGGCCCTCCCGGCAGGCGAGTCCGCCTCGCCGGAGCGCATGGCCATCTTCGGGCAGGATGCTGACTTGCTGCTGCTCGGGCTGCTCACGCACCGCGCGGAGGCGAGATGACGCGAGATGACGCGAGATGACGCGAGATGACGCGAGATGACGCGAGATGACGCGAGATGACGCGAGATGACGCGAGATGACGCGAGATGACCGCTGCTCACGCACCGCGCGGAGGTCTGTGTGGTTTGTGAGGCGGCGCCCGCGGCACGTCCACGACACGACCACGACACGTCCGCGCCATGTCCACGGCAGGTCTTTGTCGTGCGCGAGGCGTCGCTGCCGCCTCTCGCGGACGAGCTCGAGCCGCCCGCGCTGCCGCCCGCCACAGTGTGGAGCAAGCCGCTGCATCTTGTTGACGTGTCGGCGCTGCGGCGCGGGCTCCAGGCGCGCTGCTTCGGCCCTCTCTCTCCCTCTCTCTCTCTCTCTCTCTCTCTCTCTCTCTCTCTCTCTCTCTCTCTCTCTCTCTCCCCGGCGGTGTCTCGGCGGTGTCTCGGCGGTGTCTCGGCGGTGTCTCGGCGGTCTCCCGGCTACATGCTACACGTTTGCTCTACTCCGGCTACCGCAGGCGCGCTACTTCGGCCCGCTCTTCCCTTCGCTGCGCCGCCGGCGCGGCGAGGGGCGGGCTGCTTGCGCGCAGGGCTCGCGGGCTGCTCCAGGCGAGCTTCCGTCTCTGGAAGGCGAGGAGGGCGAGGAGGGCGAGGGAGGCTCAGCCGCGGTGGACGCTTGCGGAAACAGCGCCAGCGGCGGGGGGGGCGGGGGGGGTGGCGGCGGAGGAGGCGGGGCGGGCGGGGGTGGCGGCGGAGGAGGCGCGGCGGGCGGGGCGGCGGTCGCGTGGGAGGTGGGGCGCATCATGGAGGACGTGGTCGCGCTGAGCTTTCTGGCGGGGAACGACTTCCTGCCCACGCTGCCCTGCGTGGAGGTGCACGCAGACGGGCTCGGCGAGCTGTGCACGCTGCTCGCCGCGCAGCTGCTCGACGCGCAGGAGCCATCTCGGCCGCATCTCGGCCGCATCTCGGCTGCATGTCGTCTGCATCTCGGCTGCATCTCGGCCATCTCGACGCGCAGGAGCAGCACCCGGCGTCGCCGCACGCCGCCTTCAAGCACGGCCACCTCACCAGCGGCGGCCGGCTCTGCGCCGAGCCGCTCCGCCGCTTCCTCGCCAAGCTGGCGGCCGAGGAGCCCTCGGCCCTCCGCCGACGCGCCACGCGACTCGTCCGCAGCGCGCGCCACGCTGCGGCGCGCGGGCGCGGAGACGGCGGCGGCTCGCGCGGCGGCGGGCCTCTCAAGCGCGGCAAGGTGGCTTGCGAGGCAGCCACCAACCATGAGCCATGACGGCCGTCTCTCGGAACAGCCATCCGTGCCTGGCAGGCGGGCAAGCGGCCGCCGTCCGAGTGGGAGCGGCTCACTGCGGCGGGCGACGGCGTCTCCCTCGGCGAGCTAGCGCAGGCGCGCCGGGCCGAGTCCCTGACATGCCCGGGACATGTCCGAGACATGTCCACAGGCGAGCTGCGGCAGGACGACGCGCCGGCGCAGCTGGCGGAGGCGCTCGGCGGCGGCGGCCGGGGCGCGGAGGACGACGAGGCGGCGCTGGCGGCGCGGCTGCGAGGCGGGTCGGCGGTGGAGCTGCGGCAAGAGCTGCGGCGGCGTGTGGCGGCCCTCACCTCCTCCGAGCAGGCGCTGCCGCCGCCGACGGACGCGCTGCGCTTGGGGGACGCCGGCTACCCGCAGAGGTGGTACAGGGCGAAGCTCGAGCCGACAGAGGCGGCGGAGGGGCGGCGCGGCGCGGCCCGTCCACGACACGTCCCCGACACGCCCACGCCATGCTGTCGCAGGCGGCTGAGGGGCGGCCACCCCCCGTGGACGGGTGGGAGGGCGACGCGGGCAAGCGGCTTCGCGGGCGGGTGGCGGCAGACTTTCTGGAGGGGGTCGCGTGGACGTTGCGGTACTACTACGAGGGGCCGGTCGGCCACCACGGCTGGGCGTGGTTCTACCGCTGGCCGTGCGCGCCGCTAGCCGTCGACCTCGCGAGGGCGATGCCGCGCCCGCTGCCGCGGCGCGTCGGCGCGGCGCTGCCGTGCGTGACGCCGCTCGAGCAGCTAGGGATGGTGCTGCCGCAGCCGTCGATGCACGCGCTGCCCTCCCCGCTGCGCCAGCTGCCCGAGATGCTCCCGCTCGCCTTCCCCGACGCGGACGCCTGCCGGCTCGGCGTCGACTACGACGGGAAGCGCTTCCGCTGGCAGGGCACGCTCGCTCTCCCCTTCGTCGAGGCAGAGCAGCTCCGCACCCCCCAGATGCGGAACCTCTCCCCAGCTCTGCCCAGCTCTGCCCAGCTCTCCCCAGCTCTGCCCAGCTCTCCCCATAGCTCGAGGCCCAGATGCGGATGGCAGATGGTCGTACTCCGACTGGCGGTCGAGAGGACACGCACCTACAGCTGCATTCAGAAGCATTCGCAGCCCGTGTGTTCGCGCGGATGCTCGGAGAGTACACCGCTCGACGCCGCAGTCCCCGCCCCGACTCTTTGCGTGTGCATGGCGCAGGCTACGCACCCTCTACGAGGCCTTTCGGCCGGCGCTGCAGCCGCACGAGACTGCTCGCGACGAGGTGACGCCCGCGACGCTGTACGTGCGCCCCGAGCTCGCCGCCGCCCTGTCGGCCGTGTCGCCCCCCCACCCTGGGCTCGACGTGCTCGCCGCCGGTAGAAGCGCCGCCCTGGCCGACCCGTCGCCCGCCGCCACGCCGCCCGCCGCCACGACACGGCGCGGCGGCGGCAGCGGCGCGGCCGTGTCGGTCTGGCTGGGCTTGCTTCTCCGGCCGGGCGACAAGACTCCGCGGGTGGTGGAGGCTGCGGCGTCTGCAGGCGGGCTGCTGCACGCGCGGGTGGACGTGTCCGGGACACGTCCATCACTTGTCCTGAGACGTGTCCGCAGGCGGGCTGCTGCACGCGCGGGTGGACGTGTCCGGCCTGGCCTCCCAGTTCCCCACCTCGTGGGGGGAGGTCGTTGGGCAACAGCCTCTCCCGCTGCAGCCTCTGCCTCCTCCGCCTCTGCCTCCTCCGCCTGTGCCTCCTCCTCCGCCGCCGTCAGGGAGCCCGGGGCGAGTGCTGTCGGAGGCCGCCACCGAGGCGGCGCTGCCCCTGCGGGCCATCGAGGCGGCGGGTGGAGGGGGGGGCGGGGAAGGTGGCGGGGAGGGAGGAGGGGAGGGGGGGGGGGAGGGAGAGGCGTCGCACGCACAAGCCGCCCTCGACACAGAGATGGCGGAAGCGGGCCCGGACATGGCTCTGGCAGACCCTCCGGCGGCGGCGGCGGCGGCGGCGGCGGCGGCGGCGGCGGCGGCGGAGGAGGAGGATCCACCCAAACCGCGGAAGGCGCCGCCGCGCTGTCGCTTCTTCCTGGCGGGCAAGTGCGCCAAGGGGAGCGCATGCCCCTTTTTGCACGAGAAGGGCGCGGCACGGCTCGAGGAGAGGCGGCAGCGGCCCGAGACCCGGGCTGTGTGCCGCGACTTGCCGGTGGGGGATGTAGCGGCAGCAGCAGAAGCAAGACTAGCAGGAGCAGCTAGCGCGGCAGCTAGTTAGTGATAGCAGCAGCTGTGCAGCAGGGCGCAAGGCGTGGGTGGCACGGAAGCCCGCGTGAGCCAGCCTCGGGACCGTCGCTCAGGCGGCGCTGGAGGCGCTCGCGCTCTGCGCAACCTCCGACGGGGCGGGCGAGGGGGGTCGAGAGGGGCGAGGGGCGGTGCTCATCATGCGCGGCCTGCCGGGCTCCGGCAAGAGCTCCGTCTCGCGCGCCGTCACGGAGCTGCTGGCGGCGGAGGGCGGGGCGGTGGCCTGCTCCGCCGACCACTTCTTCGAGCGGGGCGGCGTGCTGAGCGAGGCGGAGCTGGCGGGGCTGGGCGCGTGCGAGCGGTACCGCGCCGCCTTCCGCACGGACCTGCTGGGAGAGGCGCACGCGCAGTGCCGCGCAGCCTTCGACGCCGCGCTGGCCGGCGGCGTGCCGCTGGTGGTGGTAGACAACACTCACAGCCGGCGCGGCGCGGCACGGCCGGCCGGCACGGTGCTAGAGCGGCGCCGCTGCACGCGTGCAGATGTGAGCAGGCGCGGAGAGTACGACTACTACCGCGCCGCCGCCAAGGAGCGCGGCTACCGCCTCGCCGTCCTCGAGCTGCGCTGCGCGTCGACGGCGGAGGCTGAGACGTAGCCGAGAGAGCAGAGGCGCAGCCGGGATGTCGCGGCGGTCGACGGCGGCGGAGAGGGAGCATGGGCCCACATCCACCCACACGACACGTCCGCACAGGCGAGGTCCTTCCACGCGCGCTGCTCGCACGGCGTGCCGTGGGCCGTGTACGAGTCGATGCTGCGCCGCTGGGAGGCGTCGAGACCAGCCGAGAGATCAGCCGAGACCAGCCGAGATCGGGTGAGATGAGCCGAGATCAGCCGAGATCAGCCGAGCCCAGCCGAGCCCAGCTTGGCGCGGTGCTTATCTCTCCAGGACATCTCCAGGACATGCACATGCACATGTCACGTCCGTGCCGCGTCCCGTAGGCGGACGAGGGCGCGGTGCTCCTCGCAGCGTCGCCATCGGTGGCCGACGGGAGGGCGGCAGCGCCGCCGCGGCAGGAGGCGCCGCCGCCGCAGCCGCCGCCGCAGCCGCAGCTGCAGCCGCCGCTTGCGCCGCTCGGTTTGGAGGAGGAGCCCGCGCGTGAAGCCGCGCCTCCGACAGGGAGGGCGGGGCGAGGGCGGGGCGGGGGCCGAGGCGGCCGAGGTCGCGGGGGGAGGGGGGGCGTCTCCGCCCTCTCCGGCCCGCCGCCTCCCACGCCCGAGCCCGCCGCCGCGGCGGCGTTGCCCTCCGCGCCGGACGAGGTGCGCGATTTGCTCGAGATGCTGATGCCGTGGCCGCCCCGGTCGGACCAGAGTTTGGTCGACTATGCGGTCGAGGTGACCGCCGAGTGCGAGGAGAGGGTGGCGGAGGTGCTGAGCGAGTTCTCGCTCCCGATGTGGAGCTTCAGCCGAGAGGACGCCCTGCGCCTCCTCGCGCACCCGGAACTGTGTGCGCGCCTCGGGCTGTGTGTCGGGTAGCAAGATCCACCCTTTGGGACATTGGGAACGCTCGTGTTACGGCATCGCGCCGGTCTGTGCTGCGTGCTGCGCACAAGGTGGCCCCCTGCAGCCTACTGTGTACTGACCGCTCAGGCTCACGTCTCGTTGAATTCGACGGAGTCAACCAAGATTATTCGACGGAGTCAAGATATTCGCCCGTTTCGACGCGCGTGTTCGAAAAGGAGTCTTCACATCTCAAAAAAAGGAGCTCACTCTCCATCCACGACTCTACGTCTACCCGGCTACGGCTGCTGTTACGGGGTGTGGAGGGTGAGTTGACCAGGGGGTTGTGCGCCGGGCCCTCCTGCTCGGCTCCAGCGAGTAGACAAGTCTTGTCATCAACAGAGTAGATGGATCTGACCTCGGGGCCGATGTGACCAAGCGCTGGTAGCGTGATTTACCTCACACCCATGGTCTCACAGTGTGCCGGCAGTCGCCGAGCAGTGTCGCTCACACAAGCCGCATGCCACCGAAAGCGCTGTCGAGGTTCGCCGAGCGCGGCGAAATCGGGGGACGCCGTCACCGACGAGCGCGTTGTGGTATTCACTCCGGACAAAGACGGGTACACGCACACGAGCCGCGGTCGTGTACCCGTCTTGGCGGCGAGGCGCGGGACCGTCTGTGGCGAGGTGGGTCGCGTCCCCCGATTTCCGTCAACCCAGCATCCACACCCGTTACGTCTTCGGTCCCCGCGGGAAGCCCCCCCCCCCGCGCATAGGACAACAACGTCTGTCCCACACACGCACAGACGCGCACATACATCATGCTCGGGCACCCCCCACAGTGTAGTGGTGTGAGCACACAAGTACTAGCAGAGTGCACACCTGCCTTGGCGGGTGAGGGTCGTAAGAATCAAAGCCTCTTGGTGCCAAACGTGCTCGAGCGCGCCGAAGAGAGACGATCTACGCTCGAGGGAGTTAGGGTCAGTTAGCGAAAGTCGCACGGGCAGAGGGGAGACCGAGGCCTCCGGCAGTCCGCACCGCCTCGCGAAAGGGAGGCATAAATAGTGAAAAGCCATACCCCCTAAAGCTACGGCGGCGCAAAAGTGAGACGTCGAATGCGTCATGAAACAGTGACCATTCAAAAAAGGGGTCGAAACCCTTGTGGATCGACGTAGAGTGTCCTCAACCGCCAATTGAATCGAATGTGCTCCATCTTACCCATCCGGCTTTGATCGGATCTTACATGCGATGGGAAGGGTGCGAGGTAGGATGCGTTTAGCATCCGAATCGAGTCCGCACGGTAAATTCCAAAGCCTGAAAAGGCGCTCCGAACGCGTACGGGCCGTATGTGTTTTCCGGTCATACTTCTCATCGCAGATTGTGGTTCGATCGAACCCGTGTCGTAGATTCTTCGACGACGATCGACAGATACGAACACCAAATACTCCATCTGCTTCGAGACGGGCACGCAGCTCGAACAGTTCTAAAAACGCAGTCTCGTTAAAGTGACGAAAATCGATATCGCACATGCCAATTAGGTCGGTTTGCTTCTGGAGAGCCGTCACCACCAGGTGTTCGCGCATCCGAGCCAAAAAGTCGGTGCGCGTGTTGCAGTTTCTCTTTTGGTGCAGCTTTTTGCACATGCCTGTTGATGAGAGATTTGCAATGCGCAGCATGTCGCCATGAATACGAGCTTTTGGAGCACTTGGAGTGCAGTCGGCAGTCGGCAGCCTCACATCCAGGGCCGGGGAGCTAAGAAGCGCACCAGCGGGCCGGATGATCGGCATCGGGTTACGGGCTAGAGAGCCCTAGCCCTGGGGGGTGCGCGTTCGCAGGGAAGGGGCCGTAAAGTAAACACGGGTCTCCGAGGGTTAGCTCTAACAACCTTTGACAAGATGTCAAACACTAACATTTGACAAGGTTGTTATTTTTTTGGAACGGTAATCGGTGTAACAGGCTGTTAACAGGACGCCTGTGAAAGCCCGGTGAATTGCACCTTTTGACCGGTCAAAAGTACTTCATTTTCGCTTATATTTTGCTCCAAATCGCTCAGTTCTGATCAAAACCGAGCTCATGTGGATCAAAACGTAGCCGAAAAGAGTGGTCTCGATGCAGAGTTGCATGAACTATGGGCTGTGGCTGACCTTATACTTCCGTATACTGACCTCACTTGCCCACAGCCCACCCCACACAGCCCGCTCGCCATTGTTAACAAGTATGAGCAACCTGTTAACACGAGCCTGTTAACAGGTCACCAAAAAGAAGTATCACTAACAACCTGTTATTCTTTTTGCATGTACCACCTGTTAGAGATTATAGCCTGTTAATGGTGGTTCCTAGCCTTACCGCACGCCTCCTTGCTGCGCCCATTTTGCAGCCTTCTATCTTTGGAACTGTGTGTGAAGTAGGAATAAGAGTTCCTAACTCAATGTACCAGCCGCAGCAGGTAGTATGCTGCCCCGAGGGTAGTTAACGGGTTGGCTCGTAATGTTCTCCCCTTTTCCGTAGCACCGGACGGTTCAGCCCGTTGGCGATCGCATTCTGTTGCGAGTGATACTCTTCACTGCATGTTACTAATGCCGCAGGACTCTCGGTACGGTACTGATCGCGTCTAACAGATTGTACGCTCGGCTTGTACAAGCCACCTAATTTGTATTGAGCTTAGATGTATTACATACCGTCCTCGCACAACTACTCACGAGCGTGCCGGCTGGGGTGTCAGTGTGGGCCGCGCTGGCGACCAAGGTGCTCAAGGCCGAGGCGGGCCGATTACGTTCCTGTCGATTTTCCGAGCGACGACAAACCGGTTGCGATGGGGGTGTACTATATATGCTTGTCACTTGTCGCCGCTGATTTGGTGGAGCCGGCTTTTCTTGTGTAGCTTCCGCTCTGCTTCGTTCCAGCGTTCTGGGAGCAGGTGGCTGTCATTCTTGTGCGCATCGTACTTGTGCATCAGGCGCGCATAGTCCTTTGCCGTGAGCAATGGCATTGGGCGCAGTGCGCTGTAGTTGCCATCCTCGACGCCTCGTTTGTACTGATGGCGGCGGATCTCGACGTTGCGTGCCTTGCGGAACCATGCGCCAGCGTCGTCGATGTTGTAGAAGATGTGCGCGTCATCCTCGATCCCGTGCACGGCGCGGAAGTCTAGCACCGCGTCCTTCGCGCCCATCAAGGATCTGCTGAAGGGGCGGATACCCTGGCGCCAGCCGAAATCGTCAACGATGACGAACCCTCCGACCTCGACCAGGTCGTAAAGATTGTAAAGGATGTCAATGGTTGAGTCGTACATATCGCCATCCAGCCTCAGCAGCGCAAGCCGCTCGCCGCGGCCCTTGAGCTCGGCACGCAGCCCCGGCAACGAGTCAACAAAGTATCCCGGCACCATTCGCACCCCCTCCATAGACACTCCAAACCGGTAGAAATTGCGCGTCACAGTGTCCTCGCCCTTGGCGAGCGAGGCGTTGAATTTCTTCGACGCGTAAATGGTCTCATCCGGTCGCAGGCTGCCTGAACGAGGTGGAGGCAGCCCCTGGAACGAGTCGCACAGGTACACGCGCCGCTGCATCTGATAAACCTCGATCACCGCCTTGGCAAAGATGGACATTCCGCCGCGCCACACGCCGCACTCGACGTAGCTTCCAGCGACGCTGGCACTGCGCGCGTTGAGGAGGAGCGTGGCAACGTTCTGCAAACGTTTATGGCCGGCCATCGTCGTGCCGAGCTTGGGCCATGGGCCGCCCTGAATGTACATCTTCATGCACGTGAGATATTTAGCCTGCGTCACTGCGGCTTCACACATGAGCGAAGAGCTCGTTAGAAGGCCAGCAAGCATCCGCAGATAAGCAGCTTCCACGTCGACAGGCGCGTGAAGCGCATCATGGCCAATGCCGGACTCCGCCTGAATCATTGTGAGCTCACGGACCCAGTCCAGTGGCGGCGAAAGCAGCGTTTGAGGGGTCGCGAGAAGAGCGAGCAACATGACGGGCGGCTTTTCTTTTTTGTCGCTCGGTCCAGCGTCCACCCATACCGCGTTGGTGTCCAGTCCGAGCCTGGCTGTTCTTCACCTTTCTACCTACCTACCTACGAGGTTTGGATGGAGACAGAGTGCGGTGAAGGACCGCAGGTTAGGGACCGATCGCCGCCGCTCACGCCAGCGGACGGTCGTCGTCAGTGGTTTTAGCTACGCCACCGTCTACCTCGTGCGACATGCGCTCGCCGGCATCGAGCGAGCAACGTGTTCGACCGAGCGGCAGCTTGCTGTGTGTGCGTTGTTATGACCCCCCCCCAATGAACACACCAGTGAGAGCCGAGGTTGCAGGACAATGCGAGGTACAGGGAGTGCCGCGCCGAGTGGTGGAAGCGGCGACAGAGAGCGTAGAAAGTGAGAAGGTGCTTGTGAACGGGCGTTAGCGGTCTACGCGTGTTTTTTATGAACACACACACACACGCGACACGGCGCTGATCCGCTGTGGGTCCGCGTCGCGCGACGCGTTCAGGCCAAGATTGAAGATATGAAAAGCTACCCGCGACGGTAGGTACCGTCGCCTCCAGAAAGCCTGCGGCGGCCTTAGCGGCAAAATTAAGGCTGCTACCAGCCCGGTGAGCGTGACGCGGGAGGGGCGCCGCGCCGCTAGGCCGAGCGTTTTTGATCTCTGGGTGAGTGGGGGGCCGAGCCGCCTCGGGGTGGCGGGCGGGCGGGCGTTTTGAAAAACAGAAAACAGAAAACAAGAGGGGGCCCGGGGCCCGGTCCCCCCACTGGGAGTAGAAAATACGCCCAAGGGGGCCAAGGAGGCGGCGCGGGGAAGCAGCATCAGCGATCAGGTGAGAGCAGGAAGGATGGCGCTTAGGGTCGGCCAAGGGGTCGGCTTTGAACAAGGGTTTCCAGGTTTTAGATCAGTATTGGTGTCGGCACACAACCCCACATGAGGTCAGCGGCGCGCAGTGCCTCTCTCGGGCAGACTCTCGCAGGCTGATTTTGGCTGTTTTCGAGCTTGTTTTTGTTTTCACAGTCTAGGGGGCCCGACCCCCTCAGAGGCGGCGGGCGGGCGCCCACTCACCCAGAGATCAAAAACGCTCGGCCCTAGCTCGCCCACGCGCCACGCCTCCCGACCTGTCTGCGGCTTGTTTGGGCAGCCAGTGATGTGGCCATTTATTGGTATAGCCCCCCAGAACAATCAAACACTCTACGGCCAAAACAATCAAATGGTGGTAAGATTTACCACGACTTCTGAAGCAAAATCTGACAAAAATCGGAGACGGGACGCGGCTGAGCTCTCGCAGCCCCTCGGACGATCCGCGCGACCCAATCAGCAATCAAACACACTTCGGGTGTACAGTTGAGTGACGATCCCCGCGCGTGCCGTTCGATGCCGTGCATCTCCCCCCCGCTCGAGATTTCCCGCTGGCCAGCGTGCGGTCGACACCTGTACACATAGCCGAGACGCGAGAGAGTTTAGCGTACGTGTCTTCGATTTGCCCTCCCACGCAATACGAGCTAGACTTCCAGCCGACACACTAGAGAGTAAACGAAATCTCGAGACGCCCCGCAAGAGAACCCCCTCGCCCCCGGGGGCCCGTTGAAAATACCCAGGCGCCGGGGCGCGCGCGGCCGCCTCGAGCGCCCGCTGATCGAGATCAATGTTGGCTGAGCGCTGCCGCTACTGGTGTCGGCCAGGCGGCAAGCACGACGAAGCTCGCTATTGCCAACAGACATGTTGGAGGCCTCGCCAAACCTCTTCGCGCTAATTAAACCGTCTACAAAATAAGGGACCCCACAAGCTTTTGACGACATTTGACGACATTTTGACGACACCGTCCGGGCGGGGACCTGTTCCTTTTTACCCATCTCACAGTAGAGGTGTCCGTTTTTATTTATTTATTTATTGACGACATTTGAGATTTGTACCGAGGTTGGAACCGTAGCCGAGAGACATCGATCTCATCGTGACAGGTGACAGTTGAGAGAGAGAGAGAGAGAGAGAGAGAGAGAGAGAGAGAGAGAGAGAGAGAGAGAGAGAGAGAGAGAGAGAGAGAGAGAGAGAGAGAGAGAGAGAGAGAGAGAGAGTTGTTTGTGTTTTGACACTGGCGAATGAGGATGTACTACACAAAAGGAACAAAAATACGCTGATTCTAGTTCCTGAGAGGGTGCAGCTCCCTGGAGAGGCTGAGCGCGCGGCTAGGCGCGCGGATCCTATATGGGAGCCTATACACAAAAGCGCGGAAGGGCGCTAAGGAGAGTCCGAGAGAGATGCCGTCCTCCTTCCTAAAAGGAAGGTAGCGTGAAGAGGTGAGTTATAAACAGGGAAAGTGAGTGCGCTATGAACTCTCGAGTGTGATGCGCTTGTGCGTGACTTGAGGGAAAGTGAGCGCGCTATGAACGTGTGAGTGTGAGTGCGCTTGGGGGTGAGAGGACGAGTGTGCCGGGCCGGCACAAGGACCAGGTCCGCCCCCCCCCCCCCCTCCCCCCCTTTGCATCCCACGGAATACGCGAGGTGCGCGCAGCACGCGCAGACCTTGCCCCTTGGCAAAACTGACTTGCTCAGGCTCTTGTAGGGGGGCAGGGAGGCTCCGCCAGGTCTGCGGAGCTGATAAGCGGAACATTGGGTGTGCAGCACTGGCACTCGGTGTTTGGCTCACAGTGCCCGGGCGGGCACTGTGGAGACCGCCCCTCACGCATGCACTTCACGATGCATCTCGGAGGGGAACGGAAGAAACTGGTGCCAGGGCCTTTCACCTTCTGCCAGTACAACCACGCGTTCTTGCCTTCCGTTGCGCAATTGCTTTTGCACTCGATTGCTGCCGTTGAGTGCGTGGATCGTTCGTAAGACGCAGACACCTGTTCGTAAGTTTCTTGTTCATACTCTGTCGTCATTGAGATGGAGGCCCCGAAGAGCTTGAACGATCCACTCACCTGCGTCGTGGTGCCGATGGACACGGTGGTGCTGCGGCTCGTAAGCCAGCTCAACTCGGAACTGCTGGATTCTTCATATGTGTACGTGGTTGTCGGATTCGCACCGTCGGAGGCATAAATGCGCCACTCACTCTCGACCTCGACCTCAATGACGATCCCTCGGCATATCAGTTTCTTCTGACCGCAATAATCGCCGAAGCATTTGATCCCGATCACCGAAGTCGACGGTTTGTAGCATTCCCCAATCCCACTTTGCCGCCTCGAGGAGCTGAATTTTGAGGTTTCGTATTCTTCGGAGGTCCACCGGCCTCCTGATTTGAGCTTATTGCAACGCAAACGGAGGCTGTCGCAGTAACGGCCTTTGCACTTCACTGCCGTCACGACGTAGTCCGGTGCGCACTTGCCGGACCCGCTATTTTCCTCCGAGAACCACTCGGTATATGTGGTAAGTGCCGAAGAAAAGTTGGTCGACTCAATTTGTGATGCTTTCAGTTGCATAGAGTCGCAGTACTTGCCACTGCACCGCACACCGGTGATGACGCCATAGTTGCTCGGGTCCGACCAGCCTTGTTCCTCGCTAAACGAAGGAATGTCGGCATAGTCGCCCTGGGTCGAAGCGACAAAGAGCTGGCTCTCAGTGGCGGAAGCCTCCACCTCCTCGTCCACCTCCTCCTCAAGCTCGGCAGCACCGTCCACTGCCAGCGTGCCTTGGCCGTCGTCCTCAGCCAGCGTGACTTTGCCGTCGTTGCTATCGTACCAGGAAGGGAACCCATGGAGTTCGCCGACTCCGGGAGCCTCGTCCTCTTGCCAAGGCAGGCGGCGGTTCTCGTTTGCCGTCAGAATGCCATCGCCGTCCGCGTCTACGAGCGCAAAGTACTCGGCTGCCACGCTAGTGTTCTCGGACGCGAAGTCGTTCTCGGACGGGACAGCTGGCACGGGCGCGGTGTTATCGGGCGTGGTGTGATTGAGTGGCACCGACGCGCCGAGGAGGATGGAGGAGAGCACAGCGAAAAACATAATGGGCGTGACTCGATCCAAGGAGACGTCGGAGAAAGGCAAGGCGCCTGTTCGGGAATTTCTTTTCGTTGTAAAATTCTTTTTAAGCAACTTGAAAAACGTTCTCTTTTATATCAGACACTAACTATCGTCATACCAGCTGTCATACCAGAGATGCTTGTCAGTGCTGTCTAGTGCTGTCGGGTGCTTGTCTGGGGGCTCGGCCGAACGAGGGGAACACCACGTCTGAGGCTAGAGCAGACTGCTCCGCCTCTAGCAATATCGCCGGCCGTAAGGCACGGACGAGACCACGTGTGGGTTCGTGTGTGAGCTCCGCCTCGAGGGCTCCGCTCGGCTGATCTCGGCTCCGCTCGGCCCCACTCTGTTTTACTATCGGCAAAATACCCGGTATTTCCAGGTATACCCGGGTTTTCCCCAGGTATATCCGCAAAATACCCGGTATTTTGCCAATTTGGCTGAATTTGGCCGCAAACCAGCCTCAGACTCGGCTCAGATCCCGAAAAAATGATGATTCCACGGAGTTTCGTAATTTAAAAATTCGTCTTGTGCTTTCGCCTGCGGAAACGACCAGCTCCCCCATTCGTGTCCCCGCCCGCCGGTCTCATCAGAGAACTCCGGAAGCTCCGTTCCAGTGAGGGGTCACTGTGCAGCTCTTCGCTATGCCAGAGACCCCCAAGGCTACGGCGCCGGACTGGGTGAGCTCCCCTCCGTACCGGCCTTACACACGTAGCATTCACAACGCCTTGCCCGCGGCCAGTTCCGCCTCGCCTCACCACTGAGCGCCCTGCGGCCCCTGCGCAGGCCCTTTCTTCGACCTCGCTCAAAGCGACGCGTCGGGTGTGGGCTGCTCCCTTGCCCCGTCACCCGCCGCCCCCTCGCCGGCCGCCTCACCGCGCACAGATCGCTCGCCTGCTCGCCGCATGAGGGTATGTGGTGCATGTGGTGCGTGTGCGCGCGCAGCGTGTGCACGGCGGGAATCCCCACCCCTGCCCTCAGTCGCGCGTGCGCCGCGCGCCCCCGCCCCCGCCCCCGCTCTCCCCTTCCACGGTTCAACACAACACACAACAAGTGCTCGTCTTTTCCACCTCGGGTTGCAAGGATCCTTGCAAGCACGTGCACATGTGCATGCACATGGGGTTGTCTGTTTTCTTTCTTTTTTTACCCACCGTGTGTTTCCCCTTTCCTATGGACGCCCTCCTCACAGGCTAGCTGCCTACTGCCAGCCCTATCTCGCACTCACTCACGGGTGATATGACAATTCATTGGGCGAGCGTGCGGTGAAGGTCGACGGCACCCTGGCGAGAGTAGAGGCCCCACCCACCAGGCTGTTTACCTGTGTTAGTGCCAGTGCGCGCCAGTCCCGTGCCCAGTGTCGCGCGACTTTTTTTCTCTTTTGCTGATAGCCCTGGTTCTCATGCCTGTCTGCTATTGCCGCAGCCGCTTCACAGCTGCTCCTGTGGGAAGAGACCCAGGGAGGAGCAGCGTGAGCGTCTGCAGCGACAGTCGCTCAAACTGCGCGCCCCTGCGGAGCCGGGCGCAGTGATGCTCTCGTCAAATGGGCGGCGGATCCCGGTCAAGCACCCACCCGGTGGCCAGCGCCCCGCTCCCACAGCTACCAGGTGCGCGCGCGCTCCCGTTGTGAGCCCCGCCGCAAATGGCGTCGAAGACGGGGTTGTTCGGGTGAATACTCCCTCACGCTATGCACTGTAGGCGCGATCACTCTCCGCGCTGATAGCGGAGGTGTCGGGTACAGCACGCCGTCCGGTAGGTCCTGCACGCAGGTCACTCCAGGCACGCCAAAGAGCTCGACATGCGCTCTCGCGCTCCTTGTGGCTCGGCTCCACCAGCCTCTGAACCTAATGCTTCGCTTCGACGGTGAGCGCCACCGTGCCCCACGCCCGCTTCGATCTCCCAAGCTCGCCGCGCCTTTTCGCACGCGCGAGTCGCTTGCGGCCCCCGCTTGCTCGCTCTCTGTCGCTGCGGGCCTCACCACCAAAGCAGCCGCCGCCCCGCCCTCTCTTCTACCCTGCTGCCGACCGCTCCTCCGAACTCCGCGCGTCGCCGCAGGTGTACGCAGCCGCCGACCTCTCCTCGGGTGCCGTCGAGCGCAGTTCACTTTGCCGTTTCCCTCCGTTGCCGCTCGTCGACGCAACTCCTTGCGGGCTAGTAGTCTTGCCGCTGCCGGCACTCGCCGCCGCTCCTCTGCGCCCTGTCTGCACCGCACCGGTCCCACAGCGGGCCGCGGGGGCAGCCGAGGCCGAGTACCTCTTGCTGCTGCGCCTACCCACTTCGCGCCGGGGGACAGCGGAGCGGACAGGTGTCTCGTGTATCCGCCGCCCGTAGTGGCTAGTGCAGTGTGTGGCGCCGTCTCATCTGAGCACCGTAGATGCGGCTCGGAGTTTCCTGGGCTCGCCATTTGAGTCCACTTCAATTTTGGTACAATCACACATACCAGACTACCTAAATTTGTGGGGTTCCTTCACGCCGGGTGCTGCGGTGCCCCCGCGACGGGCGTCGTGACGATGCCGAACGCGCCCGGCCGCTGTCGGTAGATGGCTCCCGCCTGACCGCCGGCGTTGACAAAGACGGTGCCGTCCGGCAGCGCCCAGTTGCCCGCATTCGCGCCAAATACGACGATGCTCGTCGCCGAGCACATAGACACGTGGATCCTCTGGACGCGCTCCACACGATCGCCAAACTTGCCCTTGAGATCTTGAAAGCCGTCGTCAAGGGTGCGAACGAGCGCCCGTCGAGTCGCCTCGCCAGCTGACGCGCCGTGGTGCCATGCATGCCACTGAGCAACGGCAAGCCCGGTGCCCAGAGCGACGCCTCTCCCTGCTCGCCAGGGTACTTTGAGCGAGATCGAGGCGTCGCTGCCAAGCCTGTGCATCTGATTAATTGTCAAAATTCCTGTCGACACCTCGACACCAAACCTCGACACCGACTCGACACCTCGACACCCCATGCCAACTCGACCAACTCGACACCCCTCGACACCCCTCGACACCCCTCGACACCCCTCGACACCATCTAGGCTGAAACCATGCTCGTCCGTGCACCCCTCGACACCCCTCGACACCCCTCGACACCCCTCGACACCCCTCGACACCGCTCGACACCGCTCGACACCGCTCGAACCACTCGACACCGCTCATATCCAGCCGGCGGCCTGCCAGCGGCTCTCTTCTTGCTCTTCTGACTGCAAAACATTATAATCCCCCCCTACCCCCCCCCCTCGCCGCCGGGCCAGCCGCCGTCGAGCCCGCCGAAGCGGCGCTGGCGGCGACGGCGGCGGTGTCGGCAGGGGAGGCGCCGTGGGAGGGTGCCGCTGCCGCGGCTGCCGCGGCTACCCCCGCTGATGGCAGCTTTGCTGCCATGCAGATCGCTGCGAACAACAGGCTGGATGCCTAGGCCCCCACCAGGCCCCCACCAGGCCTGCGCGTTCCAACCGGTCCTCTCTCGGACGCAAGCTCATGTGTTCTACTGTGGAGCAGTGTGCTGTGGGGAGAGCTAGGGGAGAGGCGAGGATGGTTTCATTGGTTACAGCAGTTCTGCTATTGAGTATAGCCCCGCGCTAGCCACACGGACGCTCGACACCGCTCGACACCTTGCGCCACCACGCAACTCGACACCCGCTCGACACGCTCGACACGCTCGACACGCTCGACACCCTCGACACCCCTCGACACCCCTCGACACGGACAAGCATGGTTTCAGCCTCGACAGGCCTCGACAGGCCTCGACAGGCCTCGACAGGCCTCGACACCTCTATTTAAAATATCGCCAGGGCCCACACGCAACATGGCCCAAAAAAAAAAGGAAAACTTCGTGTTGCTGTTGGGGAGTCGAGATATTGAGATTGTGACTAGGAGGGAGGGACGCTGGGGATTGTCAAAGGTATACCCTTGGAATGGCCGGATCCAGCCTTGAAAGTACGAGATCGCGCGCGCTTCGCGCGCTGCACCGCCTGTTCTCGACTCCGCGGCTGAGTGACGACGCGTGCCGTGTGCCAGCAGAGTTGGGCGCGCACGGCGCGACGGCGCCGGCGAGGGAAGGCGCGGGTGCGGCGGCCGCCGGCGGTCGTACCGCTCGCCGGCCAGCGCAGCAGCGGCCAGCGCAGCAGCGGCCAGCGCAGCGGCCGCCGGCGCAGGCCAGCAGCCAGAGCAGCCGGTGCGCGCCTTGCGAGGCGAGTACTGCCGCCCGGCAGCCTTGAGGCGGCCAGGCGGCAGTACTCGTTCGAATGTTGCGAGCCGTGCGCGCGCCGAGGCGCGCGCGGCGCGCGCCCGCCCGGCTGCCAGTAGGAGGCGGCGCAATATGGCCATAGTACAGCCCTTGAGGAGGAGGAATAGGCTGGCTGGCAGTGCTGTATGCCGCCGAGGGGCAGTTTTGGGGTGCTGACCCACGCCCAGGGGGCTGCAGAACGCGTCCGCAACCGGGACAACCCGCCCCCCCAGCCGAGGCCGGTCGAAGCCCACTTGGGCACAGCCATGAGGAGTCCTCTTGGTGCTCCTGGCGGCCGTTTGAACCTCGGGCGCGCGCCGATGGGGGGGGGGGTCTTGCTTGCTCCACACCGAGCGCCATCGGTCCGGACCGGTGCGCCCAATGAGGGTAGGCCTGCACAAGCGACAAGGTCTGAGCCGCGGGCGCTCGGCGCAAAGTGCAGTGTCACGCTCGCACGCGAAGGGGACACAATGGGAAATCCTCGTTTCCTATTCACTCGGTCCCCCAACGGAAGAGGCGTGAGGCCTCGCTCCTATTGGAACACTCCAACATCAGATTCGAGATTTGCCTCTCGTGCGGTCCCCTTTTAAATAAATAAATAAAAACGGACACCTCTACTGTGAGATGGGTAAAAATGAGGGTTGAGGCGGTGCGAGAGAAAGCAGAAAGCTATTTTCTTTTTTGGGTCCTGTGGCGTGTGGGCACCCTAAAATAGGGGTTCTTGCGCGTGTGGGGGGGGCGCGTTTGTTTGTGCACGTCTAAGAGTTCTTTCTTCGGTGAATGCTTTCAATCAATTTTAGTCATGTTACTACATACTAGTGGTGCAGTATCTCTCGAAACTCTCCCACGGCCTTGCCCTTGCCGCCTCCGTCCTCGCAACGACCACTAGTCTCGTCGCCAGCTCCGCCCCCACTCCTGCCGCCGCCGCCGCCGCGCCGCGCCTCGACACCGGAGAGCATGCCTAACGCATGGTCCAACCTCGCTCAGTCTCGGCCAACTCCCGACCGCGGCGGCTGACGCCGGTGCGGCCGCCCTGCACGAAGGCGGAGAAGAGCAAGTTCTCGGAGAGCATGATGGCGAGGTCGGCGCGGAAGAGGCTCCTGCGGCCGAGATCGCACCCGAGATCACATCCGAGATCACGCGCGAGACGACATGAGATGGCCCGAGATGGCCCGAGATGACATCTGAGATCACCCGAGATGACCCGAGATGAGCAGGCACCTCTGCGCAGTCCGCGGCGCCGCCGCAATCTGCCGCCGCCGCACTGCAGGCGAGGCAAAGGACTCTGCGCTTATGCCGTGCCTCCGCTCGAGCAGGTGGCCGCGCCTAGGGTTGGGGCGGGGGTTGGGCTGTGGCTAGGGCTAAGGGAAGATGGGCTGTGATCCCGCGAGCAGACGTGCCGGAGGAGTTGCAGTACTCGTTTCGTGTGGTTGTTGTTGCGCGTGCTCCCTCGTCTCGGCTAGAGGTCTCGGGCAAGTCTCGGCTAGGTGCCAGATCTCGGCTAGTCTCGCGCCAGAAGGCGGCGAGCAGCACGCCGAGCGAGGCGCGGAAGGCGGCGCGGTAGGGCGGCGCGACGGCCCAGAGGCGGAGCAGCACCTGTTCATCATGAACTGTCATCAATCATCGACAGTGCGGAGGGCGATCCGCCGGGAGGGCGGCGCGACGGCGCAAGAAAGCGCCTCGTGGTCGACCATGTAGGCGGCGGCGCCGAGCAGGTGCGCCGCGTCGGACAAGAGCCCGCCGCCGAGCCGAAAGATGAAGGTTGTCCAGATTCCAGTCGCAAACATGGCGGCGGCGAAGCGGCGCGTCGCGGCCGAGCCTGCCGACTGGAAGACGCGGCCCATGCACGCCCAGCCCGCCAGCCACAGCGCGTGGTGCGTCCAGCGAGGCACGCCCTTGCGGATCGTGAACGAGATGGTCGCCGGGAATTTGGTGGGAGACTCGGAGGTGCGGAGGTAGTAGAGCAGGCACGGCACCACCGAGCAGGCGTGGTACAGCCGGCGGGCCGAGCGGAGCAGCTCCTCGTCCCGCGCCGTCAGCCGCGAGAGCAGCGCCGCCGACTCGTCGTCGATCCGGCGCTCGAGTTGGCGGAGGCGGGCGGCCAAGCGCCCGAGGAGGGTCTCCTCGCCGTTTGGAGTCATGCCATTTGTGACGTCGCCGAGGCGCGAGATCAGGCGATCCAGTGCGCTCGGCCCGCCGGGCATATCTCTGGACGCTCTCCTCTCTCTCTCTCCTCTCTGTTTGAGAGCAGCGATCCCTCTTACCGTTGCAGGGGGGGCAACCCGTTTCGCACAGTGCTGTGAATCGAGCGGCAACCAACAGCTCTCAGGACCCCCCAGTGCTGGGGTGCTGCCAGCAACCAACCAACTCACCGGCGAGCGGAGCGAGCCGAAGAGCTGGGGCCGAATTGGCGCTGTGAACGTCGTTTGTTTGAATCGATGTTTCGGCGGGCACGTCGCACCTACGTGGCGGGCCGCCAGGGGCCCGGCAGCAGGGCGCCCCCGCGCGGATGCCGACGAGGATCACGGTGCGCTATCTGGGCTCGGAGGTCGGTCGGCAAAAAGGGCGAACCACGTACCGGTACCCGAACAAGCATGAACCATGCATGATCCAGAGAACGGGGCATTGCACCTACATAGTGCGGGACCTGGGGCAGCAACCAACAACCTGGATGGGGACGGGGTGCTGCGCAACCGACGCCAACCAGCAGCGTTCACAGCACAGTGCGAAACTAGGGTTGCAACCTGGTAATAAGACGGCTCGCAGCCCCGCTCTCAATCCTAGAAGTCGAAAGCTACTCCTCGCAATCGTAGCATCTCTGTACGATTGCTAGCACCTACGCTCGCAATCCTACATCTTCTAGGACTAAGAGCAGCTCCGCTCCCAAGGTGACTGGTGACGCCTACGTACGACTACTACCAGCGCGCTCGCAATCCGAGCAAAGTCTAGGATTGCGAGCAGCAATGCTCACAATCCGAGCAACATGCCTCCGATTGCGAGCAGTAGCGCTCGCAATCCTACATCTTGTAGGACTATGACTCTATGAGCGGCGGCGCTCACAATCGTACCCAAGATCCAAGGATTGCTAGCAGCGCACAGAGGGCACTCGCTCGGCGTGGACTGGCCGAGCACGGCAGCCTCCACCGTGGCCACGCCGCCCAGCTTGTCCTGAAGCATCTCGATGTGCATGGCGCGGTCGGCGCGCTCCCAGCACCAGCCGACGCAGCCCAGAAGCGCCACGTGGCTCGCGGCGCGGCGTAGCAGCCTCGCGCTGCCAGCGGGCAGCGCGGTGTGGCGCGAGGCAAGCGCTGGCCGCCGCAAGGCAGCAAGCATGGGGAACAGGGGGGGGGGACCGAACAAGAAGGCGCTTGGCACGTCATCGCGACACGCCCAGGTGAGTACTCACCCACACGTGTGTGTGTGTGTGTGTGTGTGTGTGTGTGTGTGTGTGTGTGTGTGTGTGTGTGTGTGTGTGTGTGTGTGTGTGTGTGTGTGTGTGTGTGTGTGCGTGTGTGTGTGTGTGTGTGTGTGTGTGTGTGTGTGTGTGTGTGTGTGTGTGTGTGTGTGTGTGTGTGTGTGTGTGTGACACAATGCAGAGCGCATCTCTCTCTCTGTTGTGCGAGGCGTGAACCGCGCCATTCGCTCTCACCTGGCAACCCTGTCTGCACGTCTCGCGCGCGCGTGAACAGGGCTCCAGGCCCCAAATTACGTGTGAGTGTTAGAGTTGTCTGATATTGCTAAATCTCTCTCTCTCTCTCTCTCTCTCTCTCTCTCTCTCTCTCTCTCTCTCTCTCTCTCTCTCTCTCTCTCTCTCTCTCTCTCTCTCTCTCTCTCTCTCTCTCTCTCTCTCTCTCTCTCTCTCTCTCTCTCTGTGTGTGTGTGTGTGTGTGTGTGTGTGTGTGTGTGTGTGTGTGTGTGTGTCACTCACACGCCAGGTGCCGACAAAGCCGGCTTCCCACCTCACCATCTCGCCTTCTCTGTCGCTCTCCTGGCCCAGTGTGTCAAGTCTGAGATGTCCCAGACCGTACTTATCTTGGGTGACGAAGCCCACTCTACGCCCGGCGCCGAAACAAAGAAAGAAAACGAAAATTTCGGATTTATTTTTTTGCGTTCGCGGCATGGCTGAGATCGATCGTTTAACCGCTTCACCCTCATGTCGCCTGCACTCGCTTTAGGAACAGCGCCTGGTAACGATTGCGGCGATCGGCTGGCAGGCGACCCGATGCGGCCCGCTGCATGTGTCGTGCATGAGTTCGGAGGCTCGGTTGTACCGCAGACCGTCGCCGCTGCTGCAGTGCGTGCTGCTCCTGAAGACGGCGGTGACGTCTGCAACAGCTGCAACCTGCACGAGTGGGCGCCGTTTCGGGCAGACTGTGATGGTGTGCGCGTCGACCCGAGTTGGTGGGCTTCGCTCGCGCCAGAGCATAGAGCTCTCATGAGCGGTGCCGTGGTGGTCACCGTGAGCGAGGCTCCGATTGACGTGCCTCACGCGGCCGAGATTCGCACGCATGCGGGTTGCGGCGCGCTCTACAATGCATATAACGCCGGCTTTGCCTTTCATCACTGGCGACACATGCAGCCAGCAGCGCATCTGGTCGCTCTCGCGCCTTCCGACCGTGACGTTCTGGAGTCAGTCGCGATCCGGCACGCCGTGTACAACGGAAGGAAACTCAACGAAGAGGATCTGGAGAGTTTGCCGGCTCTGATCAGTGCTCTCACAGAGGCGATACGTGCCGTCGGCGGCCAAGCGTTTGTCAAGACAGCAGAGAAGTCGGCGAAGAACGACGTGCCGCTTCGACCGCACGCCACCGCGCAGAGCGCGCTGACGGAGCTCACCTCGAGCGAGGATGTGCTGCGGCAGTCGCTCAGCGGCGGAGCGGCTGGTCGCGCGCGCTACCTCGTCGTCCAGCCGTGGGAGCACGGCATCAGCGCGCACAACGAGTGGCGCCTGATCGTATGCGGCGGGCGTGTGGCCGGCATCTCGCAGCAAACTTGGCGACGCGCTGCTGGCCACACGGAGGCATCGGCGCGCGCCGCCGTGCCATCACTGATCCGCCTTTGGCAGGAGCTCGCGCCCCTCTCGCCGTACGCGGACTGCGTCGTCGATGCGCACGTGGACAGCTCAAGCGGCCGCGCAAAGCTGATTGAGGTGAATGCGTGCGGGTGGTGGGGGCCCAGCGGCAGCGCTCTCTTCCACTACGAACGCGACCATGAGCTACTGCGCGATCCGGACAGGCTGCCGGTGCGCGTCGTTGTGGAGACGGCGGATGAGCATACGGTACCTCTCCCGAACGTGCCATGGAGGCGGTGCTGAGCATTTGAGGCGGTGCTCGAGCGGAGGCGCAGCAAATTTTCTTAGGAGGATATTTTGTTCATGCACATGAGTTATTTATATACAGCACGTCGGTCGTCGCGGCGCGCGAAGAGAGAGTGACTGTATACGTGAGAGCGTGCGCGCGCCGTCGTGTGCCAATATACATGTATCTACAGCGAAGCGTTGGCGAGAGCATGTATTTATAGTATTAAGTCTCGTTTGAAAATTATGATTTTGAGATCAATGTCAACCGTCGCGCATGGCTCTAAGACGATCTTCAAACGTTGGGGGCGATCTGCCTAAAGGGTGATGCTCTGCGCTGTAAACAGGCCGTCTCATCGTTGTCGCTGCGCTGTGAGTAGGCTGCCTCCTGTACGGTGCCGAAGGCAAAGCCGGCGCCGGCGCGGTCGCGGTGTTGCCGTTTTGCTGGAAGAAGGCTTCGCACGCCTGCCGGAACGAGAGCAGCGCGCCCTTGCCACCATCGGCGCGTCCCCAGCTGGTGCCTTGCGCCTCGTAGACGAATTGGGGCGACTCCTTGAGCGAAAGGCGAAAGCAATCGGCTTCGACCCTGTTCTTCTTGATGTAGCCAGGCGCGTTGCGCACGAGCGCCGCCGGCACGAGGGCGTAGCCCCATGGGAGCTTGCGCGCCGATCGCAAGTACGGGAAGAGATGCCACTCGGGCGGCCAAGGCAGGCCGTGCGCATGCGTGGTCCAAAAAGCGTCGGAGCCCTGAATAAAGTCGTCGAGCAGCCCGCGCGGAACCATGAAGAAGCCGTCAAAGTACGCGGGGTTCGACTCCTTCATCATCATCACCATCCGCCTCGGCGTCATCGTCACCGGCGACGGCACGCGATCAAAGAAGGCCACGTCGGGCCGCGTCCGAATCACCCAGGAGTACGTCAGGTTGCTCGTGCGCTCATGCTGCACGGCGGTGTTGAAGCAGCGATTGATCCACATGTACTGCAGGTAGCCGGCGAGGCCGCCGCCACGATTGCTCTTCTTCATGTTCATCTGGCAGACCTTGGTGCGTCCCATCTCCTCGCTCGCGCAGTCGCTCGTCTCGGTCAGGTCGGTCTGCACCGGCTTCAGATATCGGAGCACGATCTGCAGGCGCGGATCGTCGCGTTTGACGGTGTCACCCTTGGCGCCGTGCATACCCATGCCAGGTGCGAACGCCGTGTGGTCCCATCCCAAATGCAGGTGCAAGAAGAGGTCGGCCGGCACGAGCTGCGCGTCCAGCAGGTGCCGCTTCACAGACTTGTACACGAGCGGCGAAAGCAGCGTCCGCACCGCGCCCACCATGCACACCGCCACGCGCTGCCGCGACAAATCGCTGAGCCTCAGCGGGTCGGTCATCGCGGGCCACTTCACGTCGGAGGTCATCGTGTCGGCGAAGGGCACCGGCATCGCGGAGCAGCCCCGTTCTCAATCCTGAAGTCGAAGGATTGTGCGGCATCGCCCCCCCCCCACCCAATCGTAGCATCTCTTGCGATGTGACGCCCCAAGGTGACTGGTGACGCCTACGTACGACTACTACCAGCGCGCTCGCAATCCGAGCAAAGTCTAGGATTGCGAGCAGGAAAAGAGAGAGATTTTTTTTTAGCAATACCAAACGCGCCCGGCCCCGCCGGCCGTGCCAACGCAGTGGCCCGCCGCCGCCTCGCCGTCGCCTCTGCCCGCCGCCGCCTTGGCGCGCGAGAAGCGCGACGAGGCGCGGCGCACCGAGTGGCGCAGCTCCTTGACAATGACAGCCTGCTGGTCCGCCTCGCGCCGCACCGTCGCCAGCTCCGCCGCGAGCTTCGCCACCGTCCTCGCGTGAGAGAGCCGCGCCTCGGCCTGCGCGAGAGCGCGCGCTCTCTCGTCGAGCCCTTCGGCCATGATGCTCACGAGACGGCGGTTCTCCGCGGCAAACTCTGTTATGCTTGTCGCTTGCTGCACGCAGGCGGCGCAGAAGCGCGCCGAGGCGGTGCGGCAGCCCCAGCAGTCCATTTTTTGGAGGCGACAGCCTCGCCCTCACCGCCGACGGCGGTGTATGGAGCTGGGGCGATGGCTCCTCTGGCAAGCTGGGCCACGGCGACTGGCAGGGCCAGCCTCTGCCCAAGAAGGTCGAGGCATTGTCCATTGACTGCGCGGCGCGTCGTCGCTGTGTTGGCAGGAGGTGACCACAACATCGCCCTCACCGCCGACGGCGCCGTCTGGAGCTGGGGCGAGGGAGGCTCTGGCAAGCTGGGCCACGGCGACCAGCAGCTCGAGCTGCTGCCAAAGAAGGTCGAAAAGGGTGGGCGCCGGGGCAGTGAGAAGGTGGGGTGGGGTGTCCGTGTAAAGAGTAAAGTGCTGCTGCTCCCACGTCCCAGGCCGGCCAATCGCCGCGGGCCATCTCACCGGGAGTCCTCCTCCGTTTTGGTTTCATTTTCGACGTTTCGATTAATGTACAGGGCTAGAGCCCGACACCACCCACTCCCCGCCCGCTCCGCTGTCGTGC